>NW_022752199.1:0-615 GCF_011630105.1 Anneissia japonica
ATATAAAACATTACAATATAGGGCCTAAATAAATAAATAAAATATAAAATATATAGGCCTATTGCCAGTTGGAATATTTTCTGTTAATTTCAATAAACAATTTTTTCAAGTGTATTCCATTCTTAATTTTAATTCATGTTTATATTATACAACCCGAATTTTAACATTTAAATCATGTTTTCTGTATAACTGTATATCTGGAGATAAGATTTTTCTGTCAGTTCAAAACATAATATAATATTAGATGAAATGAAATAAACAAAGTACAATATAGGCCAAATTGATATTTTGAGAACGAAACACTAAAATTGATAACAAGAAAGAGATTTGCAGGCCCACAGGACTAGAGACTATTGTTTAAATCCAACGGTGAAAATTGTCCTCGAATTTCGCCAGGTAATTTTAATGAGGAAACCAGACAGGAAGTGAGAAATGTTAACATATCGCAGTCGCAAAGAAAAATTCAACTTGACGTAACATGCATGTGACGACGTTAGAGGCTTTGCCGCTCGAGCTTGAAAAATTCAACTTATCGTAAGAATCATAACCAGTTTATTTTGTCTGCGGCCCAGCACGATCAAGACGCGGCTGTTTTTGTCCAACTTCTCGTAACAG
>NW_022752200.1:0-707 GCF_011630105.1 Anneissia japonica
CTCTCTCTGGAAAAAAAGTAGGGTTGTCTTTCAGTGTACTGCCCAATCACCACCTAAAGAAGCCCGCTAGAAATAAGTCTTCTTTTGTGGGTTATCCTTAATACCAAATATAACCAGTCCAAATGAGGTCCATGAAATCTAATCTTATCAGTTGTTCATGTCTATGAGCAACATAACCTCAGACTACTTTTTTTTTAAAAGCTGAGGGATAGGTGCTCTTCCTATACAGAATTAAACATTCTTCATTATTAAGCAATAACTAATAATTGGATCATCATAAATTTTGTGAACTGGTGTATTGCATGTATAACAAATAAGTCAAAGTCACAAATATTTGTAAATTTCTTGAAACTTGTTGTAGCTGTGAAGCACATGGAATTGCCTGTAGTGCATTGTTTAGGCACATGGTGGTGATATGCTCTGGTACATGTTTTGGAATTTTTCTACTGTAAACCCATTCATCCCTCTTTATTTACAGAGTTTTTCTATTTGTCAATTGTTGGATTTTCCCTTGACACTCTGTAGAAAGTGGCACAGTGAAAAAGATATTTTTAAAGTATGTTTCATTTTGAGCAATTTAGCAATTCTTTCGTTCATTTCATTTCATTTTAAAATGTTTGCTCAGTGAATGCTAAATGTTTGAAAAAAAAAATCTTTTTCACTTCAGAAGATGGCTGTAAACAATCACAGCGGAAATGTCAAAGAGG
>NW_022752201.1:0-973 GCF_011630105.1 Anneissia japonica
TATACATGAACATGCATTTAAATGACATGTACATGCTTTTAAAATCGTATAAATGCTCTGGCTTCCCACAGGGGCTTATCCCCCCTTGACCCCACCCGGGGCCCTTTGGCGGACCCCTGGACCCCACGCCCAGAACCCGCCCTTGAAGGATGCTGGCTACGGGCCTGATAGGATAGGAAATGATATGAAATAAAATGATATATGAAATTATATTTAATGATATGAAATGATGTGAACTAATATAAAATGAGCAGCTTAGTTCAGTTGGCTAAACTGGCGGTAGCCACAGTGAGTGCGCTAACCCGTAGACATACCTTAGTCCCCATTTCAATTCCCACCGCCCCTCCTTGGATTTCAGCTAGAAGTCTGAAATTCAAGTTACAATAGCGCACCGTCTTCAGGATTAGACGTTTAAGCCGCTGGTCCGTTGCATTATTGCCCGTGTGCACGTTAACTAGCGTGGGTCTTTATGCAGTTCATTTCAACAATTTTTCAGAAAATTGGGGTTGGGGAGGGGTGGTGTAGAGCCTCAAGTGTAAAAATCTACCACAAATGTAAAAATAACCAAAAATTAAAAACATCGTACCCGCAAATGCCGAAATAACCACAAATATCAAAACATGCCAACCACAAATGTAAAAATAATGACAAATGTAAAAAAAAACAACAAAAAACATTAAATGTGAAACTTTTCGCTTGCAAATGTAAAAATCCTCATTTTTACCTCAAATGTCATAACATGTCACTCAACCACAAGTGTAAAACTTTATTATTTACATATACCAATGTATAAAGAATGAATTGAAATTATATAAAATGATATAACAAAATAGGAAATTTATTATATGTTGTTATTTGAAATTATATGTAATGATATAAAATGATATGAGAAGGTATAAATATAATTGAAATGATACTAAATGATATGAAATGATATGATATGAAATGATATATGAAATGATATTCAATGATT
>NW_022752202.1:0-1926 GCF_011630105.1 Anneissia japonica
TAATTTATGGATATTGGTTGAGTATTAGTGAAGTTATAAATATTTAATTCAATGGATATCAGCCACGTAGGTGTTGAGAAAACAGTTTCCAAAGATTCCCAAATCAATAGTTTATTATTAACATCTGTATGTGTGAATGCATGTTAAACCATCTGAAAGGAATTCAAAAAATAGTAAACAGCAAAATGCTAATGTTTGTTTTCCATGAATATTAAACACCGTTTCTCATAAATACATGTAAGAATTGATCGTAAAATGTGTGAACAATGACCAATAAAATCCACTGTAAACATTTATTTTAAATTCATATACCAAATTTGTTCTGAAGTTATTTTCAATATATTAATACAGCTTTTTCATTACAAAGAATATCATGCTGCATAATGTTCCCAAATATGAGATGTGGGCGATCAACAGAAGGTTGTCAATTTTTACAAGTGCATGTTATTTATCAATAAACACATCTAAATAGATCCCAGTTATTTCATTGGTTGATTTCATACCATGTGACATTAGTTATTTTGCCCATTTCATCACTCATCGTTAAAATTTTGTTCCACCGTGCATTTTTTTCCATCCAAATCGTCCATTGTATGTTTCATATGGATACGAAACAACTTCAGCCGAATACAATCGTTTGATTGTAAAAAGTCTTCTCTTCTAGGTATAATATGTAGAGGTGTTCTCCTTCTCAAGGTGAACACCATGATATAAATCTGATGGTAATTTATATTTCAGTCCTCAGTTCTTAATAACAAAAATAAAAACATTTAAATATTAATCAATCATACTTTCAATACTAAAAAAATGACTGGTTTACCATTCGTGGTACTTGATGTGGTCTGTATTGTACTTGCTTTGAGCTCATCATGGACAGAAATTCTTGGTTCGCTCTTGGATTAATCTCACTCACCTAAACAAGACCAGTCAATGACTTAATAAAAGTATATAAAATAATAATAAATGGTCATTGCATATTACATGGACAGCCTCTTTGTGCTTTACGGCAGTGGCGATTTGGCACTGCTGCAGTGCGAAAAAGCTGCTGTTTTCTACCGGCACTGCCGCAGTGCGAAAAAGCTGCTGTTTCCTATTGGCACTGCCGCAGTGCAAAAAAGCTGCTGTTTTCTATCGGCACTGCCGCAGTGCGAAAAAGCCGCTGTTTTCTATGGACACTGCCACAGTGCAAAAATCTGCAGTTAATTAATCGAATCAATGTTTTTATTGATAGATGGCATTATAGTATTAATAATTGATTAGGTCTAGCTAAGACTATATTATTGTTAACATTATATTATATATGTTTTACAATTAATTATAATTATTTCTAATTAAATTATTAAATATATACATTTTATATTATACAGCCTAGGCATATACATAAAAAAAAAAAATTATAATAATTTTAGAATAGTTTGATTTATGACATAATAATAAATCAGCATAGGCCTATTAAATAAACTTGCGTCTATGCAAAACCTGCTTTTAAATAAAAATGTTATCTATTTTATTCTGTTTTAAGAAATAATCTTATAAATTATAAGTTTATTTTCTGTGATAATTTTATCCACATAATTCATGTTTTCAATGTTACTATGGTTGATAAATAATACATAAAATAATAATAATATTAATAATAATGATAATTAGAATAATAATAATAAAGGTGCTTGAATAATGCTTTAATAGAGAATTAATAATACTTCAATAGACCTATTTACTTAGTGTGATTAATGATATAGTGCCTATTTGTTGATTAATTTATAGAAATATATAATAGGTATATACCATTAATAATGATATTATTAAATCAACTTACGTCTATGTAAAATCTGTTTTTTTCCCCCCAATAAAATGTTACCTATTTTATTCTGTTTCAAAAAATAATCTTCTTAATTATTATCAAGTCATTGTAAATTCTATGAT
>NW_022752203.1:0-876 GCF_011630105.1 Anneissia japonica
AAATGAAGGTCTTACGTATGCCATAAATTTGAATATATCAGCTGGAATCTTCTTTATGTATCGCTCCTCTAGTGCAAACGGCAAGTGTTTGGCATTACGCATATTATGTCTTGAAGCAATCATGATAGACGGAGTAGAAAATCTTGAAAGATCCAATCTACACAATAGACAGGTAGAAATAGATGTAAAATATGCTTTGAGTGAAACAAATTGCAAAAGTTTGTTCTATTGCTGAAATATGTTCTTTTGCTTGTAACAATTAGAATATTCAAAATCTACCTTGATCGGCCAATACTAAATTACCTAACTTGCATAAATTCAAAATGGCCGCCATTTGGAAACTTTGCAGCTCATTTTCTCCTTAACAACTACATATTGATTATATAAATGTATTGAGTACAAATATAAACATGAACCCAAAGAATTCGAATAACATATTTGATTTGCCAAATGACCTCACGGTGACTTTAGGTCAAAGGTCAACCACTTATTTGGGATGCTAAGCAGGATATTTGTAGAAAAGTACAAGTGTTTACTATAAATATTTACATGTAAATATCATATTTCTTACAAATAATCATAATTCAACATAAAAAGGTTCAGATGACCCAGTAGTGTTAAAGGTCAAGCTCAAAGTGCCACTTTCAACGACGTGGTGTTTTGGAATTTCACTGCATAATGTCAACATATATGTAAAGTTATAGCACAAAGAAAATAAAACATTAATAAATTCATGGGGGATTCATGATTGTTACACTACATATTGGATTGAATTGACTTCATTTCGATCAAGGAAAAGAAAGAGAGGGGATATAAAAAGTATCTGCAAAATGAAATTGGTCGGCAAAAGAACCCCTTATTTATTTGTGTAGTTAT
>NW_022752204.1:0-542 GCF_011630105.1 Anneissia japonica
TTTCAGAAAAAAATATATATACTTGTTTAAAATTACATCCATTAAATAATAAGTGGGAGGGGTTATTTAAATATAAACCCAAGACTAACATTTTAGATTGCAAATCACTATCCACTATTATTAAAGAATATAGAACTGCAATCTAGACTCGTTGGAACTATGTAGTGTTTCCTGGGTGATTTTAATTTGGTCACTTTGTTATTACTAATAGGCTTTAAAAGTTATCTTGGATGAATTGAAATACAAAAGAAAGAAACAGAGTGAGCGTGTATTTTCTAAGCAATATTATAATTTTTATTTATTATTATTATTATTACTACTATTATTATTATTATTACTACTACTATTATTATTACTAATATTATTATTACTAATATTATTATTACTAATATTATTATTATTATTATTTAATATTATTATTACTATTATTATTATTATTATTATTGTATGTAAACGTCTATTCAATGTGAGCTTAATTGTCGTGGTGGATATAAATGTAATGCAAAACTAGAAAGTTAAATAATGGATTTAAAAAATTTATA
>NW_022752205.1:0-583 GCF_011630105.1 Anneissia japonica
ATAAATTTTCTTACCTCAGCCCCAACCATGGTGGGGCTGAGGTGGGTGGTTCCTCGGTCTGTGAATGTCCCTCCCTGGTTCACCTCTCTTTCGAATTCCTGGATCTACCACTGTTGATTTATTATATATTATAATTATTATATATTATAATTATTTTTGCGCTTATTTATAGTGCGTCTATTGCAATTTTCACTTTATTCTCTCAAACAGTCCTAAGAACGTTCAGAGTGCGCTACTTCACAGGGGGTTCACCCCCTTGACCCCGCCGGGGTCCTACGTAATTCTCATAACGGCGCATAACGGCTTCCCCCCCGCCTTTCAAAATCCTGGCTACGTCCCTGCTGTGGCAGTCCTTATTTTGGGCAGCAATCAATTAAATCACTATCGCGATACAAACGGTAGTCACTTCTTAGCGGTCACAACAGCGAAATTCTATGCACATGTATTTTTCAACCGTGGCTTATGCATTATTCATAAGTGTTTAGCGAATTGACGGAAATATTGCTGAGAAATGGAGCACAGTGCTGCCGTTACTATACTACTTTATCAATAAACTATGATATATGTCATGTATTTGTGGCCT
>NW_022752206.1:0-1888 GCF_011630105.1 Anneissia japonica
TAGCCTTTAACACTGTTAAATTATATATATAAATCATCAAAGAAAGGTAAATACAATGTTCGAATAAAGGACATAATAATACATCGTGTAGGAAAGCTCTCAACGAATGTAGTCCTGTAAATAAATGAATAAAGAAATTGTGTAATAAAATTCAACTGGCGGGACTCGAACCTGCGACCTCTCGCTGTTAAGGCGAGCGTCATAACCATTAGACCACGCAGGCTTCATGGTTAAACAGGTTAAAATACCACCAGATACACTCCATTACACAATAAGTACGGCTAGAAACAAATAGTTGCGTATAATTTTAAAGTTAAAGAATCGATAAATATGAGTATAAATTGTAGGATCCTAGGCCAGATGGTCGAAATCCAGTTTGCCGAATGCCAGATTACCGAGACCACTTTGCCGAATCCCAGTTTGCCGAGTGCCAGTTTGCCGACTCAAAAACAATGAATCCCAGTTGGCCGAAACCCAGTTTCCCGAAAGTCAGTTAAAAACAGTGAAACATTAACAGCAGCACAAAATTCACGATTGAATACTTACTCTTACCGTGGACCTAATTAATAGGCCCTAATAGGTCCATGTTCTTACCACTACTGCATCTTTACGATGGTGGTGGCACTATTTCTTTCTCCATATATACATCTCCATATATATCAAGATAGCCGTTAACACTGTTAAATTATATATAAATCATCAAAGAAAGATAAATAAGTGTTCGAATAAAGGATATAATAATACATCGTGTAGCATAGTTCTAAACGAATGTAGTCCTGCAAATAAATGAATAAAGAAATTGTGTAATAAAATGCCACTGGCGGGACTCGAACCTGCGACCTCTCGCTGTCAAGGCGAGCGTCATAACCATTAGATCACGCAGGCTTCATGGTTGAACAGCTTGAAATACCACCAGATACACTCCATTACACAATAAGTACGGCTAGAAAGAAATAGTTGCGTATAATACCTGGTGTAAAGCAAAAGTGTAGAGTTATGAGGCGCCAAGTGTAAATTTATTATTTAACACAATTATTTATATATAATTAATTATTTAACAAATAATTGAATACACATTATATATATAATGCATTTACGGCTAAAAGATTATATGTAAATAATTGCACTAACGCTTTCATTATTTATATATAATTAGTTTACTGATTTCATTATATATGAATAATGAAAGGGTAACCAAACATTATTTATATATAATTTGGTTACTGGTTTCATTATATATAAATAAAGAAAGGGTAACACATCATATAAATAATGAAAAGTAACTTACAATTATTTATATATAATAAGTTCACTGATTCCATTATATATAAATAATGAAAAGGTAACAAATCATTATATATAAATAATGAAAAGTAACTTACAATTATTTATATATATATAATGAAAAGTAACTTACAATTATTTATATATAAGTTCACTGATTTCATTATATATAAATAACGATTTGACTTCAAATTCTTTACATATAAATAACTGCTTTTACATTTCATTATATATAATAATAAAAAACCATTATATGTATATAATGCTTGGACTTCAAACTATATAATGCACACCTGTTATCGAGTCAAGGTCATTATATATAAATAATGGTTTCTTACTGCCAATTATATATAAATAACCGTTGAGATCGAGTGCCCTTATATATAAATAATGACAACGTAGGAAGCCATGGTTTATAAATAATTCGTTATGCAAATTACGAAGTAATAAATACCTCAAAACATTGTATGAAGAATGTATTTTTAGGCTGGAATAGTGAAGCATGTATTTTAGAGGGCTTCCCTATTGCTCACTATTTCAAATTAAAGAGCCATACTATCAGCAGTGGTGGTGCCAGAGGGGGGGGGGGGCTGGGGAAGAATAG
>NW_022752207.1:0-1824 GCF_011630105.1 Anneissia japonica
AGACTGTTGTAGCTGTTCTGACAAAATGAAAAACAAATGAATTGTTCCCTTTAATAAGGGTTATTGATCATTTGGCACACTCAGTATGTGTCTCCGTCCTCTTATTAAATAAGAGTAAGTAGTTTTAAAAGATAATTATATTGCCCCTCATTTCACAGAAAAGTGTCGCAATGGAGCTTTCTACTGTAATAGCCCATAATTTGGCCTATATTTTCTATTATTATTTAAAGCCTTCGAAAATCTTAATTTATCAACCAAACCCACGTCATGAGGGCTGCTCACGTATAGACCCTCTATCAGTGAAAGTGACTTCCTGGGACCAACTATTTCAAATTCATGGATCTGCCACTGATATATCATTTATTTCGTCGTTAAAACACTTAGAACATTCATTTTTAAGTGAAATAAAACAATAATTTCACCAACTAGGTGAAATATGTATGTAGGCCTATTTAAAATGATTTTTGTTTTCTGAATTAAATTAAAATTCTTGGTTTTGATCTACTTTGTTCATGAAGTTAAACATTATAAATTTTAATATAACGTAGCCCTGTTACATTATAAATAATTGAACTTGCAAGTAAATATGGAAGTACACAACTGTAGAACTTGTGTTGTTACTTTGTAAGTTTTTTTTTTCCTAAATTTTACAGGATATACAGTAACCTTAGTATCAAGTATATTTTTATAATGAATTATTGTTACAATTTAAGTCAAAAAGACGGTTTTTAAATGACATAAAAAAGCCCTTAAATGTCGAACCTTTTCTATATATCAACAATAAACCAGGGAGTTGTTATAGTGACGATAATGCAAAGTATACTAACCTTCAACTTTCCACCAAAAAAAAAAATAGAAATAGAAATGTGGTGAAATATAGCATTTAAATATAAATCCCAAAACTGAGCAGAGATTTGTGTGTAACCAGCAACTAACTATTGTAACTCCGGAATATATCAATGGTAACTTGATATTACCACAGGGGCAATATGGGTCAGTCTGTCAAGATTGAGTGGAGTGGGAATAAAGTGGTAGATAGCTATTTAGGAAAATCTTAATCCTAAGTTGAAAATTAAACATGTCACTGTCAGTACAAAAAATCCTTACAAAGTTTTTGGCATAGACGGTTTTAAAGATTCTTTTTTTTTTATATTTTTCATGAATACAATTCATGGTCTTTAATAAAAATACTTCTACTACTACTAATAATAATAATAATAATAATAATTACAATAATAATAATAATAATAACAACAACAACAATGTTGTACGTCCACGGCTTGTGGCAGAGCGTGTCTTGGCGCTGCTACCCTCTAAACGAAAGTAAGGCTTGGCCTAGCGGTATGCGTATTTTGGGGGCCTACAAAAACCTTGAATATTTCATTCATAAACTTGTTCTGGATGTAAAAATAAACATTAGGAATGCTGTATAGTGACGCATATGTGCCAACATAGGATGCATGAGATAATTAAGGGTCTTCGTTTTATAGACACCCTATATAAGTGTCTACACAACGAAGACCGATGACCCGACAAACGAAGATCCACATTTTTTTCTCTCAATTGTGATGAAATAATGAAATAGGTACTTGGCAACTGTTTTATGATGATTTTGAAATACTTTCATTAATAAGATAGTTGAGAAATAATTGAAGGTCTTCGTTTTTTGGGTCTTCGTTTTTTGGGTCTTCGTTTTGTAGACACCCATATAGGGTGTCTATAAAACGAAGACCCTTGACAATTTTACAAACAGAAGCCCAAAAAATTCGTAATTTTGATTTTGTAACAGCCTGGTGTATTATCATCAAGATAAAAGAGAAAAAT
>NW_022752208.1:0-826 GCF_011630105.1 Anneissia japonica
AATATTATTAAATACTAGTTTTCATTTTTTTGAAGCAATATTTTTATAAAAATATTATATGTTATAAATCTATAGATTAAATTTCATATACATACATTTTAATAAATTAATTATTAATGCATGTTTATAAACACTTTTGCAGATCAAATTTCAAAAGTATTTATCTACATTCATAGTTATAAATACTCTGCAAAAAAAGGCATTATCTCCATTTTGGCCACCTTAATATTAAAATCAGTCAATGAAAAGTATGTGGCAAAAATTTTTAAATAATATATCTAAGCAAACCATAGTTTAACAAATTTGAAATCATTTGTAATTTTCATGGGAGAAACTCAAACGAGTTTTGCTCATTTACTCAAAACTATGATTTTGTTACTTAATGCCTTTTCTGAGGGCAGTATTGCTATGACCTTGAAACGTGTCAAATGTTAGAATCAGTATTTCCAGTCATTTTATAGCAAAATGTTCCATTAGAGCAAATAGAAACATGAATGTTCTTAACAAATAGGAACTAAAATGTGGTTTCGAAGATATGACGACCGTATAGCTATGACCTTTAACCCTGACCTTGTTGTTCACATGAAGGCCCGGCTTGAGAGCCGATCGCCCGCTCAGGAGCAATCTAATACCGCGTTCACATGTTTTAGGTCGCTCATGAGCGGACAATCGGCTCGCGAGACGTGCCTTCATGTGAACAACCGCTCATGGGCGCTCCACTCCTCTTCAAAAACGCACAATAACTCGCCAATCTTTTTCTATAAAATAATTCCTCGCAAATACGTTCCTACTTTCCAACTACAAAACAAAATCTGAAAAAAAAACA
>NW_022752209.1:0-566 GCF_011630105.1 Anneissia japonica
ACATGCAACGAAAACCTTCCACGTACGATCTCAGTTCCTTGGACGACGCCCAGCAGTTCGTTACCACGAAACGTTCGGAGGAAGCGGAGATGATGAAAAACGAATACATTTTCTTTAAGGCCGGTCAACCTTGCGCACCTTCGACGAGACGCAAATTGTTCGAACAGGTATGCAACGACGGTAGTACCTTTTTCTTTCCAATTGTTTCTGTAGTTGTTGTTATTGTATTTGACGTATTTTTTTCCCTTTCATTTCGTTACAGCTACGATCAAACGAACAAGTCGAAGAAGAAGTAACGTTAAAGAGGAATGAAAATTCGAACGAATCGTTAACCCCAAGAAGGAATCACGTGCAACATTTACACGACCGATATCGTTACGATAATCAAAGTTCATTCTGTTAGTACTTACAAAATTCGAAAAAAAAAGAAATAAAAAAACAAGAATTTGGAAGACAACATCGTAGTTTGTCGTTGTTATTTGTTTACCAGCACACAAAATTGGTATAAATCTGCACGGGTGACAAGAAACCAAATCATTTGTCGAGATGGACACGGAAGAAAGACA
>NW_022752210.1:0-726 GCF_011630105.1 Anneissia japonica
CGATAAATTCTATCTTTCATAAAAAAAAAAACAAAAAAAAAAACAAAAAAAACAAAAAAACAAAAAAACCGAAATTCAGCGCGTCTATTTTCATTCTAATCAATAGCGTTTGTAAACGTGCACGGACGTCATCGTCGAATCCCAGGACTTCCGACGATAAAACTGGTCTGCCTGCCTGTCTACGTTCGTCCCAGGCCAACCAATAATAAACAAAATGTATTTTTTTAAATATAGGCCTATGGCGCATCCTGTACATTCACTTCAACTTTTACAACAAAAGCCTAGGCCTACCTGTAGTACGTCCTACTGTACTTAGGCCTAGGCCTACTAGTTTGTTGTCGTCGGGGTATAATTCTGTATCTATGAACGAGGAGCGAACCTAGCTTTATACACATCTAGATGTGTATAAGAGACAGCATTTAGGCTAGGCTAATTGATTTTAAAATCAATAACCCACCAGGACTATCTGTCGTTTTCTTCTTTGCAACAGCGGACGAAAAAAAGTCAGTCTTTATCACTAAAAATTAACAAACACTCGTTTTGACGCACTCCGTTCTGTAGTGCGTCTGCTGTTGAAAACAAACTTCCTAGCCTAATTTTGTGACTGGCTATGATGACTGAGATGGACTATGTTGATTTATTAATAATATTTTGTTTGGGATGAAAAAAGGGAGAGTCCATTTCCCCAAAATTCTCCATCAGCACATAGTTTAGTGTGTGGCTATG
>NW_022752211.1:0-2761 GCF_011630105.1 Anneissia japonica
CTACAGTATTGTACTATAGTAGGGCCTAGGCCATTGAATTGTTTTCACTTCTTTCGTGATTAAGGCCTAATCCCTACCGCTAAAATAAGACTAACTAGGCCTATGTATTATTTCACTCTGTGTAGGCCCCACGAATTGATAATATTCCAGGGATCCTAATTTTTGGAAAGAAAAACACACAGGGACAAATTATTTTTTCTTACATTGGTTGTACCATGAAGGAATTAGTTGTACGGACTGTATTTTGCTATGCTGTGTGATTACAGAGAGGGCCCATACTTTGTCGAGGAAATTAATACAAAACATAGCTGAAGATTTGCATGACGTCAACATACGAAGACATGCCAGCTCGGCTGAACCCGTTGTATTTAGCAACTATCCAAAATATAGGGTAAATCAATTCGATCCTTATAGTTATCCTAATCGTATGCAAGTCAGTGCATTTAAGACAACTGAGGGCGTCATCAAATTATATGAAAGGTCACTTTATGCTAGACGTAAAAACAATTTACATTATATTTGTTATTTTTCAAATAATTGTTTTAGTATTATCTTATAGTATATAAATATATTGCGATACATAATAATATATTGTAATGCAGATAATTATTTAATATTCATCCATAACATACTTTTGTAATAAGAACGCCAACGGCAGCAACGGCGTATCGTATTTGAATCGTGACGTCACATTCGACGTCACAATCAGCGACGAAGGCTTAAAGTACAGTAGCCAAAAACTGGGTATTAAATTTCGATTTTCTCAATGAACCCCAACTTTTATGCAACGCAATATCGCGAAATGTTTTTTCATAACATATAGAATCTATGGTGTAAATTTTTTTGACTACCAGGTAAAGATGATATCTATCTGGCTGATTCCAGAACGCTCCGATACTGACGTCATCTTATGAGATGCTGAGCGGGGGGATTTCCATTCTAAAAATAGAATGATTAGTCAAGTAACAACTGTACAAGCCATTGCCATTCATTCAGAAATTCTACACGAGTTGGTTGACAGGTGTACTGTGTACGAGAAGGCCATACCAATCCATTGTAAACTGTTTAAGGTTTGTTGCATAATTTTTTTTTCATTCATTCAGGAAAACCGAACTAACTTAGGCCTACTAGATAATTAATTAAAATACAATCATATTGGATTTTCGGTATTGCCGTACAAATTATAATGTAATAACTAAACAAACAAAACTAACTGAGGCTATACAATGACTGTACTAGATTAGTTATTTAGTATTCTCCTTCCTAAATACTGTAGGCCTACTGAAAATTGTATTTAAGATCAACTCCGGGAAGTACAGTTATTTTTTATTCTTGATGATGACATAATTAATGTCAAAATATTGAATCCCGACACTTGACCCTATCTAAATCGATCCGGATTCGAGAAATAGAGGATAGGCCATAGGTAGGTATGCTACAGTATAGTTCGGGTATGTATTATACATCTTATCTGAGACTAATCAGTGGACCTTTCGATTTATTAAGTTACAATTATTTTAGTAGTTTTTCTTTGTTGCCCTGGAAATAATAAAATTTGAATTAGGCTTATCTGTATCTCTTCATGGTGATATCTATTCCGAGCGTTCGACGACTAGTGCCCCGTTTTTATAAACGAGAGTGTGAAAGTTTCTTCTGTTAGTTTTGAATTAACCACAATTATTATACAATGTAGATTTTTTTTTTTCATTTTCAAAACATTGCAAGTTCCCTGTTTTGAGTTGAGTAACGAGTGTATACATGTGGTTGATTGACGTCTATAAAGCGCGCATCTGTAAATTGTCCTTAAAACTATACCCTCGAAGCATGAAGAAATGCAATGGAATCGCCCGCCTTGCATTAATTCTATATGTAGAGCGGTAGGTACGCACACTTTATAGAGCGACGCTTTAGTTCTCTTTATGTTAACTACAGTATGAAGACGTAAGTGTAACTGATTGGCTTACAGTAAACCATCAAACAGAGTAATGTAACCACATTTAAATTCCATAAGTTAGCGAAAAATTGGATTACCATCACCCTCCAAAAATTTCCAAAATTATAACAAAAAAATAGAGAAAACACAAAATTATATTCAAATTTAAATCTGAGAGTGCCATTTCCGGCCATCTAGAGGGATCATAATAACAATTGAACCGGATTTGTTACCTTAAGAAGCCCCCTTCACTTTCAAAAACGTTACGCCGCCGTTGCCAGTGGGTCAGTTGATACAGACAGGCGCCTACACCGTCAAACCAGACACCATGGTTTGAATATCGGTTGGAGCGATTTCTTAGTGTTCTCTATAGTTTACAATTTATAAATATTGCTCTACATTGTATTACCAGCATAAATTGTAGTATTTATCAATATACAATATTAACTTTTTCAGGGATAATTATAGGATCAATTTAATGATGAGTAACGACCTCTCTTCAATTTCTACTCAATCGTCTTACCACCTAACGAAAGATGATGTAGACAAAACAGGTTATGATTTACACTTTAAGAAGAAAGTTGATGATGATTTGCACTGTAACTTATGTCGCTACCCACTCCGCTTACCAAAACAGTCCGTATGTGGATGTAGATACTGCTCCGCTTGTATCAAGCGGTATTTAGAGTAAGTAGATCTCTTATGTCATAGAATGTTCGTTCTTTGTAAGGATACGGTACTGAATTAATTAATTAACTTAAGTTTGTCAGTAATTTAGAGAAATATAGTAAACCAGGGGCGGATCCAGAGAATTCCGAAATAGGGCCA
>NW_022752211.1:2783-4405 GCF_011630105.1 Anneissia japonica
GGCCGAAAGAGGAGGGGGGGGGGGCGCCGATCGAAATGCAACACTACCGTAGGGGGCCCGGGGGCATGTCCCGGAAAAATGTTGTTTTCTAAACACTCGGGAATAACCTCTGATGCGTTTTGGGCGATTAATAATTTCTTTTTCTTTTCTTATTTTATTTTATTAATTTATTTATTTTTTGACTTTCAAAAGAGGCCAGCCCGGCCCTTCCAATCCCCATCCTAAATCCGCCACTGTAAACTGTAGTATTTAAACACTTTAAAACACTTAGGCCTATATTGATCGGACTGTCAAATAGGGAGGAGGATTTGTTCAGAGCATGCGTGGGTGGGGATGGGGGGTGTGTGCCTTGACAAGCAGTACTTTCTGAACTGCCACACGTACTGGTACGTATCATCAGGAGCCTGTCAAAGCATTAAGGTACACAGGGGCTTTCTATACCGGTATTCGTTATATACCAGATGCAGCCAAGAATAACGGATGATGAATATTAAACAACACCAACAACAAAAATAATAGTATTAATATCACATTTCTAGAGCGCTTGTGATTGGCGCTGGAAGATGTTAGAATTATTTTAAGAGAAAGGATTTAGGTCAAGTTGGATTTGAATAAGATCAGAGAGACAGGTACCGGTACGTGTAATGTACAGTAGTTGCGTAATTTAACCGCTAAGATCGGAAGGAAGGAAGACATTAACCACACAAGAGGATATCCGCTTCTTACCACCGGAAGTTAATGATGAATGCTATAGTATATAGTAGTAGTACCTGTATGGTTGGTAAATCACCCATCGAGGGAAAAATCACGTTCTCCAACAAATCCATCTTTCGAAATGACATGATTTTTACTGAACTTTAATAAACTTACTATAGAAAAACACCTCCATCAGTGACGATATTTAGCCTAATTCGGGATTTTATATAATTTCATTATACCTGTAATAACGTAGGCCTATGTGATAATTATATAATAAGGGCATGCTTGAAACCAGTGGGGGCGCCTGTCGGAGAAGGGTGTTGTGGCACAACACAGCATTTTTCCGATATAGGTCTGGAACGGGAAGACTGGTAGTTTCTGCAAGGCCTTAAATGTTTTTTATCCACATACAGGGAGCACAATATAGATGACAAATTCGATTGCCCTTCATGTAAAGAGACAATATCCTCAGCGGAGATGGTTCCAGATTATCGAGTCAAGAAACAGCTTGACAAACAAATCGTGTTCTGTCCGAAGAATTTAGAAGGCTGTCAAGCCGAATTTCCTCTGAAAGAACTTGAAAAACACACCGATGTCTGTGAGTTTGCGATGGTGAAATGCCCGAATCAACTCAATGGGTGCGTTGCATCGATTCGACGAAAGGACCTTGAGAAACATTTGAAAATCGACTGTGCGTTTCGACTTGCGCAATGTAAATACTGTCAAGAACGATTTCCCAAACTGAAGGTTGCAGTAAGTTACGTTTGGTATTAGAGTAATATCTACCACTCGAAAATTACTTTCGACGTTGATATATTTTCAGTTAATATACATTTTAAATGCGTATCAGATAATTATGATGATGGCAAAATTTATGAGTATTATATTATTATATAATACATAATATACATATGATTATATAT
>NW_022752211.1:4466-9268 GCF_011630105.1 Anneissia japonica
GGGGTAGGGTGGATATAATGCAAGGAATACTGAAGTCAGATATTTGCAAGATAATCTCTAGAGAGGCCCAGACTACCAGTTACATATAAGATCTCAGGGAATATTTGTCTGAATAAATAAATGAAGTAGCAAGTCTGGGATTTTCTCCGCTGGTACGAGTAGAAAACGAGGACCTGTGATCTGGGAGGAGGGGAGCATATTATGCGACGAAGAGAGTTGGAGTTTTCTCTTAATGTTGGAGTTCATGGAACATATCATAAAGTTTCCGAGTTTTAGCCACTTTAATCTCTTTCTAACATTTTATACTTAGAGATGTATTGTCCCCTGAAAATGACAAAAAAAAATTCATAAAAAATAATTTTGAATTTGCTCATTTTTGCAATAACATACATATAAGCTTATGCCTAATTAACTTGAGCATAGAAATTGTTGAATATGTACTTTATACTGGCTAATGATAAACATAATAAAAAATCACTTATTGTGACTAGAAGTCTTTCTATCATTGTTCGCTGTAAACTTACGGGTAAACATTTTTTAATACACTAATTTCTATGTTCAAGTTGATAATTCTTATGTTACTTCAAAATGAGCAAGATAATTTTTAAAATGATTTCTGATATTATTTTTTATTTTTCATGGGATAATACGACGGTATACATCTTTAAAGATTCAGGGGCGAATATAGAGGGGGGCTGGGCCGGCCCCGACCCCCTCCCACCTTTTTTTGGAAAGTCAAAAAAAAAGAAAAAGAAAAAATGTTTCGGACAAAAGGCCTCAGTGGGTCCTCGGACCCCCTAGGGTATTGTTATCTCGATCGGCCCACTGTTGGTCCCCTTCCCCCCCCCCCCCCAACATCTCTGGATCCGCCCCATTGTTGCTGTCTCTTATACACATCTGCGCCCCTTCGTTTCTCACTACCTCCTGGACTGTTAGGGGAAACCCCAGAAATATCTATGATACTCACACTATACAGTGGAAATTTCATAGAAGAGGAAATGATGGTAAATACCAGTAATATTTGAAAGCTTTCTATTATTCTAATAACAATAACATACACAACTGAGATAGTTATCCTTACATGGACAAAATAATAGAAATGTGTCGCCGTATATGGTATATGCCTATCGTCCTTTTCAAATTCAAATTCAATTCAAAAAAATATTACGTGGAATGTTTCGGAAAGTTAAAGTATCGTTCAAGCATGGTTCAAGCATCATACTTGAAAAGAGCATGACGTAAACCTAGTTCAATAACACTTCCCATGGCGACGTCACGTCAAGTGATCGAATGTTCAATGGATAATTTATGTGTTCGGCGTAGGCTGCAAAATGGCAATAAATCAATAAATAAATCAATTTGGATCCGTTCCAGTATCCAACGACAACTAAAAACAAGCCTACTAAATGCTGTTGTAAGAGAACGTTTCAAACTTCACAAGCTTTTACTTAAAAGCTTCATTTCTTGATTTCATATGAAGATCATCCTCTATCCATTTCCAATATATTTTTAGAGCTGTGACTAGGCGGTGCTGAAGCAAGACATATTGAATTTTATTGATACAGTACGGTATATATATGCCTTCTGTTGAGTGCATTTCGGATGCTTACTGAACAGTTTTGTGCTTTATTTCATATATTGAAGCATAGTTTTGATAGTCGAGCTGATCTCTGTGGGCATATGAATTAGATCCTTTGTATTCAAGTTCAATATTGTTGTTTGATCACGCCATTTTCACGTGATATTTTCCATTGTCAAATTAGGTTACGTGCCTCTTTTGTTTGAGATAGACGTCAACTCATAGGCCTACAATTTTATAATTAGACTTCGGTGCTATGAATTTGATGAGTCATCCAGCAATGGAGAGCTGGGGTGGATGCATGGGTTTGGCGGTTGCGTGCCTGAGAGTCTGTCAGGAAAAATTTGGTCCGGGGCCAAAATCGGTCCGCCGGACCGATTTTGGCTTTAAAATTACCTGCCAAATGTAGTCCACATGAGCCAAAATAGGTCCGGCGTCTATTTAGTACCTACCGCTAAGTATTTATGGGTGTAACTAATAGCGCGCAGCGTTATCTGAGGGCCGAAGGCTAGAGCCAGGGGTGGGTATGGGAGGGGGTGTCCCCTCCTCCCAAAACGAGATTTTTATTTAAAAATTGGGACTTATAGATGGCTGGGATGGGAAAACTAGGCCAATTTTTTTTTTTTTTTTTTTTTTTTTTTTCGACTGCCCGACGAGCTTTGGCCGATGGGGGGGGGGGGGTTGACCAGACCAATGTGGGGACTTAAGCCTCCCTACCCACCCGCTGGCGCCGCCACTGGTTCAACCCGGAGGACCGATTTTAGTAGTCCGGCGGACCGATTTTGGCGGCCGAGTCCGCCGGACATTTGGTCTAGACCAATTTTGGTGTGACAAGTTCAAACCACCTCAGCCCCATCATGGTTGGGACTGAGGTGAGAAAATACGGACCTCTAGGTACCCGAAAGTTGCACTCTCTCGAGCCTTAAAAATCTTACCGGTGATTTGGTGAAGTTGATGAGGCTAGGAAAACCCGACGAAATAGTAAATGATATTGGCCTAACCATGGAGGAAATTTATTTCTCCATGGCCTAACATAAACTAGATCGATGAGTAATGTCAAATTTTTGCTAGTGGCTAGTTATCTTGTGGTGGCCTATGCAATTTCAACAATGATAAAATTTCTCTTGATTATGAAATTGGATATGATAAGCCTACATCATAATCTAATTTTATATATGTGTTTATGTAAAGAAGGCCTACGTATCGCTATGTCCACTGAAATTTCATATATGCATTAACCGTGTGTACTGTAGTTGGAAATTCCCTTTGATTGTTATATATAAGCTTATTGGAGGCTCAGTTGGCACAAATAGCATAAGATTAAATTTAATCTCAGGATGCAGTTGCCATATGAGGTATGGAATGCCAATTAAGCATGCCGCTGATTGCTCAATTCTTTCAGACTCGCAGTCTCAAAAGAGGTTGTTATTCGTGACTTATCAACATTATTTTTTTTACAAAGAATAGGCCTACATGAATGTGTACAAAATTCATACGATATTAAATCCTAGCGATCTTGGTGTTTGGATGTGGAATAGCGAGAGAATTACTCACATCATCATCACATCAACGGTCTTTTTCCTCGAATTACCTAATAAATATTGATTGTAGGCCTACATCATTTATTAGCCCTATATTAATTTATTGAATATTATTATTAGCATCATCATTATTGTTATTATTTTCAGTATTGTTGCTTATTATTGTTTCTGATTGTTGATATTGTTATTGCTTATCATTTTCACTGTTATTTTTTAATATTATTAATATTATTATACAGTACATAACATCGATGTATTTTCTTTTTGCATTTAGATGGACGAACATCTAGAGAAGGATTGCAAAAACGAATTGCGTCAATGTAAATTTGCTGAGTACAACTGTACGTTCAAGGTAAATATGAATCATTATTATATTGTATACCGGCTACAGTGTTCCAGGCATTTGATTGGTTAATTGCTGCTCTTCTTGTGTTTCAACTAGAGAGGGCTCAAATGCAAGTTTCAGTAGCGCACCGTCTTTCGATTGTTAAAGAACGCAGAGCCTGCAGTTCGGACAAGTGTAAGGGATTGTCTCCCGGTGTATACCTAATCACCACCAAAAGGACCTCCTAGAAATAAGTCTTCTTTGGACATCTGTGGAATACTCTAGGTGTTTAAGCCAAATAAATCCAATTCAAAATCCATAATAGGTTATAGATAATCGATAATAGATGTTAAACAATCGGTAATAGATACGTGATAATAAACAATCAATAACATTGATCGTAGGTAATTGATAAGTGAATATACTCAAAGTGGCAAAATATGCCAACGAGTGGCCATGCTAAAGCTCTGTTCAGATTATGTCTATATATCTATGGTCATAGTGTGATGTCATCATGACAATATTATAGGAACGTCACATGCATTTGTCAAATGAAATTTGATAGTCTGACAGGGCTTTATAAACTATTTTGTTGCTGTTTCTATATAGGTTTGAATTTCAGAATATTCCACGTGGTGGACGTAAATTAATTTATGCAGAAACATATATCAGTGATAGGTAATTTAAAAAAAGATTATGCTTTTTTATAGGGTGTGAAATGTGATCTTGAGAAACATATTCAAGACTCGATGTCAAAACATTTAGATATGGTGATGTTTGAAACCGTCCGTCTGCGATTAAAGGATGCGCAATCTCAACGACAAATTGCGGATCTGGAAAATAGGAACAGCATATTAAAGGAGAAACAAAAAGTTCAGGCTAAAGAACTCCAAGAATTAAGAGAGAAATGTGACGGAAATACCACCACTCTGCAGACTTTTCAGGTAGGTTTTAATTTGCGGGAAATAATAATTGAAAAATATGGGTTTCTCACAACACATTGAGCACAGTTTTCCAAAAATACAAATTGTCCTACGATTTTACATCATAACTAATGTAACCCTAAAGTTACTTTTAGAACATTTCAAACATCTGTCCTATAATGCAATCCTAGTCAGTGGCAGATTCAAGAGGCCCAGCCGCCCAGTCTTTAAAATGAAAAAAAAAATGAGAAAAACGAAAATTAGGCCCTATTTGAAAATTTGAACTCTCTGAGAGGTGCCATATTTCTTGCCATCTAGAGGCGCCATAATCAAATTTTCTCACCAACCTTGGTGGGGCTGAGGTGGTCCAGTTCTCTCCCGCACCCTCCCCGCCTCCCCCCCCCCTATTTCAAATTCCTATAGGCCTATCCGCC
>NW_022752212.1:0-1067 GCF_011630105.1 Anneissia japonica
GGTATGTCTAAAGATTTTACTGATTCACGAACAATTGTCAAGGCTAACAAATTAATCAGGGCTCGAAGAATCGCCTGCCTGACGTCCCAGAGCAACCAAATATCTGCGTCGGGCAACCAAAAATAAATAGGGTGTGTCCCGACGGGCCACCTCTTTAATATCTTTTTGTAACATAATATTCTGTTAAAATGTTAATAAAATATTCATAATTATCACAGGGTTTCTCACCTCGCCGGTCATCCCCGTCCGGCTCTTAAATGTCCGACCGGCATCTAAACTGCGCCTTTTTTTACAAAGACTTTTTCAACCTTAGAAACATAATTAAACACAAAATACTTTGCTAATCAAGGGCTTTTAACTGTAAACGCCCTATTCATTGAGAAAATAACAGTAGAAGTACATGTCTCCATGGTTACTTTGATTTTTAATTTATACATTTATACAGAATGAGTGTGCACGTCTTTGAAAAACTACTAAACTACTGAAACCATGGCACATATGTTGGTATCGCTGAACAAGGCAGTCGGCTATTCCCTCCTTGGGGAGCAGCAGCCCGTTTACATTCCTGAAGGCAGCGTTCAAAGAATCAGATCAGACACTAGCGCGTCTACATTCCTGAGTTGGCGGCGTTTAAAGAATAAGACTACTGTATGTGACTGACCTTGTGTCTGCTTCTCCCATGCTTCTCCTGATCGTGGGAACCTACTTGTGTGGGAATGTTTCTCACTCTTATTCACTGTTGGCAATTTGCAGTAATGCCAACTGGTGGTATACCGTCGGTATATGCTATTTCAAACAGTTTCCTTCCGTTCATGACGAAGTAAGAGCATCAATACAAAACTAAGTGAATTAATTTTATTTCTGAACGGGACCGGTAGCGGCAGGATTTGGCTGATGGGGGTATGATGTCTCCGACGGGATGGGCAACGAGAGCGTAAGTGGGCGTGGCCGGTGTCGCTCAAAGTTTCTGGAATTGTTTCAGGGTTGAAACCCCGGAAATTACGAAAATTTCAAAGGCTTATTTAATCGATTTTAGTGTCTTCTAATATGTCATAAAAATTTTCTTC
>NW_022752213.1:0-786 GCF_011630105.1 Anneissia japonica
CTTTAATATAAGTCAGTCGTATGAGAGATGTATCTGGGAGTGAGATATGCCCCTTTATCGTATAGGACTCTGTGGTGTACTGATATGACCTACTGGTATGACACCGAGATAGTAAGTGGCTAAACGTTTGAGAAACTTTTTCATACAACTAAAAAAGGAACTTTCATTGGTAGCCACCTTGAAATCCAATATGGCGGCCTTCCAACATAATTTCCTGATGATTGCATGATACTCTCTGATATTAAAAACATGGTTAAAGGTGTGATTGACTGTGTTACGTTACTGTAGATATGAAGATAATGACAAAAATAACAATATTTTGGCAGCCATCTTGAAATCAAATATGGCGGCCATCTGTCATAATTTTTGATGATTGCATAATACTCCCTAATATTGAAAACATAGGTAAAGACCTTTGATTGACAGTGCTAGGTGCTGTAGATATGAAGATTATTGATAAAAATCCAATATTTTGGTGGCCATTTTGAATTTCAAGATGGAGGCCACTAAGCGGCTTATTTTTTGGGGTCTATATTTTTTTTAATGATCCTTAGGTGTCATAGTATCACTGTGGGAAGTTTCATGCTTTCTTCCAAAAGTGCACGATTTTTTTCCTTAGCCGCTCTACTACTATCTAAACTTAGAAAATTATAACAAGAACAAACCTATTCAGGGGAACTAGCTATCACCGCATCATTTGCCTAGAATTTAAAATGCATGGAGGGTAGCACAGACATGAAGGGACCCTTAGGGGCGAAGAAAGTCATTGATTGAGTTCCTAGTCCA
>NW_022752214.1:0-853 GCF_011630105.1 Anneissia japonica
CACCCACTCACTCAATCATCCATTCATTTATTCATGCATTAATTCATTTATTTATTCACTCACTCGTTAATTAATTAATATATTCATTCATTCATTTATTCATTCATTCATTCATTTATTCATTCATTTTCATTTATTTATTTGATTTTATTTATTCATTCATTCATTCATTTTCAATCATTCATTTTTATTCATTTATTCATTCATATTTTCATTCATTTTATTAATTATGATTATAAAACACATGTGTATTTTTTTATTGGAACTAATAATAATAATTTTTTTTGGAACAGTTGCGGATTTAAAGAGGGCCCAGCTGGCCTGGTGCCCACCTAAAGTTTTCAAAATAAAAAAATGGAGAAAAAAAAAAGAAAATTATACAAGTATAAAAGGATACAATAATAATAATAATAATAATAATAATAATAATAATAATAATAATAATATTCCATCCATTCGTCCATCCATTTACTCACTCATTCTCTCAATCATTTATTCTGACTAATTTTTTCACTCATTCTTTCATTATTTAAATAATTCATTTATTCACCCACTCACTCAATCACATATTCATTATTCTATTCATTTATTAATGCATTCATTCATTCATTCATTCATTCATTCATTTATTTTCATTTATTCATTTGATTTTATTTATGCATTCATTTTTAATAATTCATTTTTATTCATTCATTTATTCATTCATATTTTCATTCATTCATTTTCATTTATTTTGTTCATAGATTACTCTATGCATTAATTATGGTTGTAAAACACGTGTGTTTTTCGATTAAAACTAAAAAAAATTAATTTTTTGGAACAGTGGTGGATTTAAGGGCGAGCCCAGCTGGCC
>NW_022752215.1:0-2090 GCF_011630105.1 Anneissia japonica
AGCTGCTGACAGCTCCCTCTGGACCATTTGACAGCTCACTCTCAACCATCAGACAGCTCACTATGGACCATTTCTGCTAACGGGGACTTTTGCCTCATGCCTTTCTTTGATGATTTATATATAATTTAACAGTGTTAACGGCAATCTTTTATTTATATTATATGCAATTTGATGATTTATATATAATTTAACAGTGTTGAATCTTTATATATATGTCTATATATATATATATATATATATATATATATATATATATATATATATATATATATATATATATAGCTATAGAAAATTTATAGAACACGATTAAAAATAATCAAGAAATATACATTAATAATAAAATCAGAGATATTGAAAGTACAGTAGTACAATCAAAATTAGAACTGCATGGAAAGTTATAAATGAATAGGAAACTGGAAGAAAGACAACCCCATAGCTAAACTATGATGTGCAAATAACCAAAATAAAGGATAACTCAATTGAAAACCATTTTCAAAATCTTCTTTGAAATCCACCTCAGATTCCTCACAATGAATCAATTAAGAAAATTCATAATGAACTACCCATAGAAACAGGGCCATTTACATTATTTTAACTTGATGAATCTGCATCAAAAAATGTAATAACAATAAAGCTAGTGGACTAGATGATATACCGGCAGAGATATGGAAATCTAAAACACTCTCAGAAGTTCTATTACAAGTATGCAATAAAGCACTTCTGGAAGGAGATTGTCCTGAAATCTGGTCACAGATTAGGATTGTTCCAATCCTAAAAAAGGAGATTTTAGTGTAGTAGCAAATTATAGTGGAATTAGTTTAATATCGGTTGCAGCAAAAGTATATAGAATGTTATTAAATAGAATACAACCATATGTTGACCTAATTTTGCGACGTATTCAGAATGGCTTTCGTGTTGGAAGATCAACTGTATCGCAAATACTAGCATTAAGACGTATCATTAAGTGTATAAAATTAAACAAATTAAGTGCAGTGATAGTTTTTGTGGACTTTAAGCGTGCTTTTGACTCTATTTATCGACCAAGAATGTTTGAAATACTTGAAGCATATGGAATACCAAAGGTAATTGTTAATGCAATCAAAAAAAAATTATATAAGAACACAAAAGCAAAGGTTTTGTCTCCAGATGGAGAGATAGAAATGTTCAATATATTAATAGGAATTATACCAGGGGATACTTTAGATCCTTATTGCTTTCTTATACCACTTGATTATGCCCTGAGATTGGCTACAGAATAATAACAATTTACTGGCTCTCTCTTTTAAAGCAAAGGAACACTCTCACGCAGGAGAGGTTCGACCATACAACAGAACAAAAGTTACAAGTAAAGATAAAATTCATTAAAAAAGAGAGAGGCCCTAAGCCTAATAGTAATGAAATTTAAAAAAAAAATCCAAATGCAATTACAATAATATTATACTAAAGTTTAAAATCTTAACTAAAATTAAAAAAAATATATAATAATAATTATAATTATTATTATTATTATAAATAAAGTAAATAAAAATAAATAAATAAATAAAAACAAACACATAATATAATAAACGCAATGTGAAATGGATGTAAAAACATACATATCAAATACACAACACAAGTACAGTTAATGTCATTCATAAAATCATGTAAGAAAAGAAAAAAAAAAGGACATGAACATTTGGGATTAACGATAGACCATCAAAGAATTAGACGGTATCCTGCGGTTTACATTACAGATGCTGACTTTACTAATGCCATTCACATTTACTTAGAGCGGCAATGAATATAAAATGGTAACAGAAAATCAGTAATGATATTCTTTATAGTTCTTTAGCTATGCCTCGAATTTCCGAAATACTTCGAATTAGACGTCTGAGATTTGCTGGACATTGCAAACGTAGTAGCCAAGAAATAGTTTCTGAAGTATTATTCTGGCATCCAAGACATGGAAACACGATATCAGGAAGACCAATGCAAACCTACTATATGGACTGCCAAGAGATATCCTACCATTGGTAATGACCGATAGAGAAGAATGGAGGATGCTACTCAATATAAGTCTGGGTACGTCCCGACTTAAGTAAGTAAGTGTA
>NW_022752216.1:0-1065 GCF_011630105.1 Anneissia japonica
AAGTCAAAACATTCAAGGATAAAAATACACGAAAGTACAAAAAACTTATTTCAACCGTGAAATGAGAATACTGAAATAACAGAATAATAATAAGACTATAATTAAAAAGGAAACAATACAGTTAATACATTTTAAATAATACACAGAAAAATTCAATTTTCTACCAAACGTCATCAAAGTTAAACCATATTACGTAAGTTCAGATTTATAATAGGGGCTTGATTCTTTAGGAATTTTTTGAAGGTACTACTGTATATATTATGGATTGTGCATCTGAACATTATAAGGCAATTTATTCTTTTCATCAATAGCAGTAATAATGAATGCGAATCTACTATGTACCACATTTTGTTTTATAAATTTACATTCTAGAGTAAAAAATCCAGTATTAAATTTACGAAATTGGTTCGTAAACTCAATACCACTATTTAAATATATAGGAGATATGCCATTTATTATTTTGAATATTTGAATTCAATATTTTGAATTCAAAAGCACAAAGTAAAAAAAATCCGTCATGCGTTCAACATCTAAAAATATTATCTAACGGAACTTCTATGCATAATGTGACCTATACAAACCTCCGATAAAATCCCTCGATACAACATCAAGTAAAGTACGGACTAACATAATAAGCAGTTAAAAAGTGTCTGACAGTCTAGTTTAGATTACTATAAACTGTTTTGTATTATAGATATATTATGTTATGTTATGTTATATTATGCTATGGTGTATTCAATTCAATTCAAATAAACAATTTCTTCCTTTCAAATCACATCAAACAAACAATAGGATCAGGATGTTGCATATTATTACTGTCAAAGAAAAGACATACAAAATATTTAAAAAAAAATACAAATTGCACTATAAATACAGGTTACGGTAAAAGTTTTAAAAGTTAGAAACACTAAATACATAAATTAATAACTTTATCTATAAAGGCCAACTCAGACAGCGTCGTACGACGCAGCCCGACGCGATTTGTTGTCGCGTCGGGTCTGTGTGACCATGGAGGTATTATTGAGAAGGAGATCACTCGGCAAAGCTACGCGCACGCAGCGCTAT
>NW_022752217.1:0-1264 GCF_011630105.1 Anneissia japonica
CGTATCAACGTCCCAGTGTATCAGCGTCTCAGTGTATCAGTGTATCAGCGTTTATAAGACAACGCATATTGGCAGGGGAGGGCCCTTTCTTTTGGGGCTGAGGTGATTTGTTACTGTAGCTTCAAGTAATTGTTTCGCCACCAATTTGCTCATTTTTGTTGCGAAATGACCCGGCAGAAATGACAAAATAGAAAACTTATTTTAAAATAGCCAACATATTTTACGGCTTTGTAGCTTCTACGATGATTGATGTGAACATTTTAGTAAATAGATTTATATAAAGCGCTTCACACCGAAATGGTCTCAAAGCACTCAAGGTGTGGACGGCTCTTACTCTATGTAACTTGCTTCTCCCCTAATGGTCTCTACGTGTCTGAGCTACCCGGTAAACCGGTACCAGTGACACTCTTCAGTAGGGGCTAAACCCCCTACTCGCCTCGAAGGTAATTAAACTGGACCTACGGTTTATAGTCCTTATCCGTGAAGAACTGTTTGACAACCAGAACACAGGCGTACATGCCATTCTAACCGATCTGATATTATAACACATGTACACATGTTCCCCTCCCTTAACCGCTCGGTTATCCAACTTACCATATAGGCCATGCCTACTGTATGTTATTTTCTTAAAAATTAAAAAAAATAATGATAAAATATACTATTTTTTAAATGAGTATTATACGGTATTAGAAATTATAATTAATTATATTATATAGTATGTATATTGCATTCACAATCTAAATTCATAATAATTTTTATGGCTTACCCGTAGTATATCGTTGACGAACGAACCACCACCAAATAGCATTAGTACAGTAGGCAGGCCAAGAGACAGAGAGAGGGAGAGTATTTTTTGAGTAATATCTGTATTTAAATATAACTTGTTTTAAATTTTTCTCTTAAGAAATTTATGGAACAGTCACAACAAACCTTTACAAGATTCTTATTTTTTATATTATTATTATTTATAATGTCTAAACTGGAACAAAGCCCTCGTTGTCTGGCGGTATGACAATCATATCTCACCAATCATATCTCAGAAGTAAAATGCCCATGGTTAATGTTCCTGTTGAAGTATTTCCTAATTCTTGGACAGATTTCTCTGTTAAATCTATTGTTAATAATGCAAAATCTGGCTTGACATTCAGGGTTTTATCCTATGATTATGGCTATAAAAATAAGTATAATATAAATATTATATTAAAATATCATAATGTATGTCTGTACATGTTACATAGCATGTATGTAAATATGTATTCAAGTA
>NW_022752218.1:0-3191 GCF_011630105.1 Anneissia japonica
TACTGTACTATCTCGAAAAGAAGCCTATGTTATCTTGAAATGAAGCCCATGGGCTTCTTTTCGAGACTCCTTGCAAACTAAAGAGGGGGCTTCAATACGAGATGGGCTTCATCTTGAGATTAAGCCCACTGGGCTTCAATTCGAGGTTTTACGGTAAGCAATTCGTGGTTTGAACTGCGCATGCTCGTACTGAAGGTTTATGAACAATTATTGGCTGTACTCGACTGGTCGTTCTTCGTTAAACCACGCCCACCTGCGCAGTTGTAAAATCCTACTTAAAGAAGACGACCAGTCGAATAGATATGGATGCCATACACAGCAAAAGTCCATGCTAAAATAAAAATGTAATTGCAAAATTCAATGTCTGGTTTATCAAAACGTAGGCGTAAATTTCTCAAAACGTAGATCTAGTTTCCCAAAATGAAGTTCTAATTTTTGAAAACGTAGTTCAAATTTTTCAAAATGTAGTTCTAATTTCTTTAAAATGTAATTCAAATTCAAAACGTAGGTCTGATCAAACGCCCTCTCCACATTCTATTCCAAAACGTAAATCAAAAAGCAGCCTGGTTTGAAATGCATTTTATAACAACACTAGAAATGGACTTTTGCTGTGTATGGCACTAGACTTACATAAATCAAAACTAATCAGCCAAGCATGACGTGGGCCTGTTCCATTAATGATGGGGGAATAATTTTTCGCTGCAGTCCAATGGTCAGGGTACCGCGATCACGAGCGCTATGCTAGGCATGTTAGGCTTATGTGGGCTGGGATTTGCAACAAGGTCTTGGATTTGGACTAAGCCTCTATACTATAGTAGGAGGCCTGGTCATAGTCTAGGCCTAGTAAAATTCTGTATGAGTTTACATTGTACCATGATCGATATTAACGATCGCATTTATTTTTCATTGAAAATAAAAGAAAGCTTTAAATAATTTAAGGATTTTAAAATATTCCAAACCTGTACGCTTAAAAAAAAATAAAATAAAAAATAAATAAATAAAGTTAACTTATAACACAAACAACGCGATAGGATATAATGTTTGAGAGAAGTTTTGGTATACTGTACTGTATTTCTGAAGTGTCATTCGTTTTGGGGTTGCTACAATCAGGAGTTACAATCGATCCAACAAGCACTATCTACTTCCTTACATTCCAAAAAGGAGGATTTTGGATCCTATTTAAATTTGCTGGAGCTTGAAAAATTAACTGTTAACTCCGTTGTTAGAGAACATAGAATGGTACATGACTTTTCGGACTGGTATAGGCCTTCAGTAGGTCTATGTACTCTAGGTGTAAATAAATACAGAGAATAGACCAATTTTAGTGAGAACTAAACATGTTTTAATAACGTAGGGCCTATATACAATGTAAAGCAGATCGATCACAAAATCAGAAGCATGATTTCAAACATCAGAACCCAGCTTTTATTGTTTAAAACTGTCGGGGCCCAAATGAAACTACTGTATTATAGTTTATATTATATATATTTTTTAAACTACTATGTCGGGGCCCCTCGTTGACCGTTGATTTTTAATAATGTGGCATGAAATTTATTAGAAATTTATCGTCTCCGGTGATTACAGATTGATCTATATAATATGAAGAATGTTATCTATAGGCATGCAGATGTACAGGACATAATAACGTTACTTTTTCAGGTCCCAAATTAATCAAAATTTAAATGAAATATTCATAATAATAATAATAATAATAATTTATTTATAAAGCGCACATCTCCACCAAAGGTGCTCAAGGCGCATAGACAATTAAACCAACAAGATCCAAATAATTCCCAGAAGAATTTTCAGCATATTCATGAATTATGTGTTTGAGAAATCTATTATGTAAGACCCTCAAAATGTTGCTTTGTCGCTTTTCTCACAAACCCCTCTCTAGGGCTCTGCCCCTGGACCACCCAATTTCAAAAAGTCTACTTTTTAAAATCTATTATTTCACTAAAATCGTTCCTAATTATCGCGAAATGCTATAGTATGTATTACATTTTTTTGCCCGCTCTTCTACCCGTTGATTTTTAATAATGTGCTGAAATCTGTTGGAAATTATCAGCTCCAGATTGCAGATTGATCCATGTCATCTGTAGGCCTACAGATGTAAAGAACATGAACAATTACAATTTTACAGTGGTGGATTCAAGGGAGAAGAGCCCCCTAAAATTATAAAGAAAATGGAGAAAAAAGGAAAATCATAATTGTCTGAGAGTGCCATTTCCGGCCATTTTGAGGTGCCATAATCATAAATTTTCTTACCTCAGCCTACCACCTCAACCTTGGGGCTGAGGTGGTATTGACCATCTGTCTCAAGTTCCTCCCTTCACCCCACCCTCTATTTCTCCTGCTTTTACTGTAGGTCCCTAGACAATACTCAAATGAATGAAAATTTAAATAGGATATTACGAATTATGGATTTTAGAAATCCATTAAAAAAGGCCCTCAAAATGCTAATTTGTCAGAGCTTCCAGAAGGTTCGCCCCACCCTCACGGGGACCCCTAGACAGTCGCCCATCGTAAGGTCCACTTCGGTTGCAAAACGCACCTCCCCATCGAAAATCATGCTACGGGCCTGCCCTATGCTAGGCATTATAGGCTAGGCTTATGTGGGCTGGGATTTGCAACAAGGTCTTGGACTAGGCCTCTATACTATAGTAGAAGGCCTGGTCTTAGTCTATGCCTATACTATAGTAAAATTTTGTAGTAGTCATTATGATTACAGGTTACATTGTATCAAGGTCAATATTAACGATCGCATTTATTTTTCATTGAAAAAAAAAATTAACTTAAGGATTTTAAAATATTCAAAAAAACTGCACACTTCAACAAAAAAATTAAGTTAACTTAAAACACAAACAACGCGATAGGATATAAAGTTTGCGATAATAATTGGTCGTCTTCGTTAAGTAGGATTTTACAACTGCGCAGGGTGGGCGTGGTTTAACGAAGAACGACCAGTCGAATACAGCCAATAATTGTTCATAAACCTTCAGTACGAGCATGCGCAGTTCAAACCACGAATTGCTTACCGTAAAACCTCGAATTGAAGGCCAGTGGGCTTAATCTCAAGATGAAGCCCATCTCGTATTGAAGCCCCCTCTTTAGTTTGCAAGGAGCCTCGAAAAGAAGCCCATGGGCTTCATTTCAAGATAACATAGGCTTCTTTTCGAGATAGTACAGTA
>NW_022752219.1:0-926 GCF_011630105.1 Anneissia japonica
GGTCGGTCGGGCGATGGACGTCGCAGTGTCCGCGATGAAAGATCCCGATGTGAATCGGATGCTCTAAGATTTGGACCTGACTTTCGTGTCCGCCCAACACCCCTTGACGAACGCGAAGGAGGGTGGTCCCAACGCCAGCGTCGCGGTCGTCGATCTCATCACGAAGGAACGTTCGACGTGTCGGCCGGTTGTCGTGGAATTCAAATTCACGTCCATGACCATGCCGCAGATCATGCAGGAGCGCGAGTCCGCTCCTCGCAAAAGTGGAACCGCATTTCGACCCTGTCTGCTGGATAAAGCCAAAATCCAGGCTCAGCTGGGAGCGCTGTTTTTGGCAAACACTTTCTCACGTGTACGCCGAATGGGTGGACGACTGCAAGGAGGAGGATTTCTGGTTCATCAAGGGTTACAAAAAGTAAGACACGAGAAACAGGCAAGATTGTTTTTTTTTTTTTCTGACTTTATTTTCCAAAATTCTTTTAATTTTTTTCTTCACAACACTTTGGCCCCTTCACTTTTTGTTTTAAATTATCAGTAAGGAGGATATCTTTTCCTCAATCCGGTTCTGATGTACTGATCGTCGGTTCCCCGTCCCGTCGGAAGACAGGTCGCCGGATCGACGAGAAGCATTCCCTGATCGGTTCTGCAGGAGGACACGTCAAGGAGATTGCGGAACGCCGACGAGCTGTGTTCGTGTTCCCCGAAGAATCCTTTGTTGACGCTCTTGAATGCGCAAGGTTCGGACTGGCTGCTGTGTCGTGGTACTGTCTACCCTGCATGCCGACGTTAGATTCCTCTTTAAGATTATGGCTGAACACCGGCTGGTAGAATTGGTCCAGGTCCGACTTGTACTGCTCTACTGGCTGTCTGCTAAGGAAGTACGTTCTGTGCACGCCGCCGGCTCCGCCCGCGTTGTCCGTCATCCA
>NW_022752220.1:0-1107 GCF_011630105.1 Anneissia japonica
TACGCAGAGTGGATAGAAATTAATGATCGTCAGTTAAATATAAAGTTCAAAACGTTGGTATTCATGAGCAGACTTCATTGAAAACTTTATTTTTAATCGAGAAGGAGGGAAATGACCGAAGTTGAAAGTGCTGATAAACGGAATAGTCTACGCGTTACGTTGACCGGTTCGTCCTAGCACGCGCCCGTATACAGGATATTTTCATCAGATAGAACGTTAGAACAAGCCTCAATGTAAGTAAATTTTAACGAAAGATGTATTTTGAACGTCGATTTGGTTAGAAATTGGTCTCTTCTTAAAAAAAAAAAAAAAAAAAAGGTTTTTGTCAATGCAAAATTCATCTAAGATTTGTTGGTGTCAACTACCATAGACTTTCATTAAAAGCGTCCTATCTAACAAAATGTTAATATGCCATTGGCTATTTTTATAGAAGCCTATAAGTATGGTACACCAAAGTCGCTTGACTGTAATGTAACATTACCTTCTCATTACACGTTAACCTCAACAAGCCCCATAAAGTAGTGTACATCAAAACTCGATTTCCATTCATGCTGAACTGAAATTAATATTGCACAACGAGTTTGTTTGTTTGGTTTTTTGGTTTTTTTTTTCGTAACGCCAGCAATAATAGAATATCTACTTAAAGTAATCGGAAAGTTGATTTGTCCTGATACAATTTTATGAATAAATTTTGAATAAGGATCGCAATTGAACTGATGTAATAGGATTGGTAATGAAAACGGCATTCAGACAAAATATGAGAGGAGCACATGCAAATCAACCGAAATCATTTCTTAATTGGTGGGTATTTTTAGTCCCACGGTCCCGTTTTATTGGTTGAATCTTGCTGAATAGACTACTTCTCCATTTGTGAATAATGCACTTCTCTTCTGATATGTATGCATGAATACTAATGTATAATTAGAAACGTTTTAACATTATATTTATCATGACCATTTCATATATACATAATTTGGATGAGGTACTATACAATGAGTATTGTGCTATACAATATAATCATTAAAGTAGAATTGCATAATAATATATGCATGTATATTATATATTTATATATATACATATATACACACACACATACGTGTTGTATAT
>NW_022752221.1:0-910 GCF_011630105.1 Anneissia japonica
GTGATGGGCGTTCCTGTGTATAATATTGTATAATACAGTTAGCGGCCTCCTGTATAGTTTAATTCTATTTAATCTTTTTAGCAGTCGAATTTCATGTAACTCTATTTATAGATTTTTTTTAATGATTTCACTACTTTATATCCAATTTCGTATTATAAATACTGTAATAATTTACTATTTTTGAGCAGTTCTTTAATCCTCGCCGATAGACCGAGAGAGATGGCAAGCATTCTTCAATTAGACAATCCTGCCATATAGACCCTTAAGTAGCTCCTGTTATTTTTGCAAATAAATAATATGTAATTAAGACCAGCAAAAATTAATTAAATATGTATATCAAATGATGAAGATACGATCTGTTGTGTTGTTTTTGAAAAGTATATCAAAATGTAATTAAAATCCGTATAGGCCTATAGGGTATATGATTGTTGCTCTTTAAATTAGAATGTGAGCGAGCCCTATACAAATCTTATCTTATTAATTTGATTATTATTATTTATAAATATTAAAATAGTATAGGTAAGTTGGCCGCAATATATAAATTTGCTTTGCTGTAAATGTGAGTGTTAAATGACATACAGGATCTGTGATATATTCAACTTGTGTAATTGTGTAACGTATATTATTGTATTGAAAGTCTTTTTTTTAAATATTGTATTTTGGCTGTACATATAGTATGTTACTTTTATGAACACACTGCAAGAGCGTATCTGCTGTTTTAAAAGCGTCGTTTCCAAAATAATGTTATAGTAATAATAAAATTGCCAGGTCATTTTTGAGTGACATTCACACTATTTGTACTGGTACGCATCCTAATTGTACTGGTACGCATCCTAATGGTTAAATTGCCTATTTAACTCTCCGTTATATTTATCTATAATATATATATATATATTTATATTTATATTTA
>NW_022752222.1:0-668 GCF_011630105.1 Anneissia japonica
GTATGTTTTCGCCCCCGAACCGGCCATTTACGTAACCTTTTTGATCATTATTAATAATTGATTTATAACTAATTGCAGTCTTTTTGTCAGTACAAATGTTGCAATTTTATAATCATAATTGAGTAAGGTAATCGGTCGCCAATTATTCAAATCATGATGATCTCCTTTTTTATGAATTAAATTTATGACACCTCTTCGTTGCGTGTTGGAGAATTGCTTGTCTATGTAACAGAAGTTTAGGGCGTCACAAACAATGTCATCAATAATATGCCAAAAGGTTTGGTAAAATTCAATCGTTAAGCCGTCGCACCCTGGTGCTTTATTCTTTTTCATTTGCTTGACGGCATGTTCACATTCTAATAATGTCAGTTCGCCCTCACATGTTAGTTTTTCATCTTCTGTGAGTTTCTTTAAATCAACATGTGATAAATATTTATTAATTGTTAAGTTTGAAATTTTTTTACTAGCGTAAATGTTAGAAAAGAATTTAACTTGTTCTTCAAGTACCTCAAAGGCGTTTGAAGTAAAAGCACCGTCTTGTTTTTTAAGTAGTTTAATGTCCTTTTTGTTGCTGTTATTTTTTTCGATGCCAAGAAAGTACTCTGTATTTTTTTCCCCTTCTTCAATCCATTTTAATCTAGACCTAACTTGGGCTCCTTTTGCTTCTG
>NW_022752223.1:0-599 GCF_011630105.1 Anneissia japonica
CACCTGTCGCTGACCGTCGACAGGTTGAGGTGTCTCGCGAGGTCGTTCTCCTCGTCCACGCCTTCTTATATCCTCAACCATTTGTCGAGCGACGTCATGTCGAATCTTCTCTTCCGGGACACGACGCAGTCGACGAACACCGCGTAACGGAGACCGACCGCGTCGTCGCTTCCGTCTGGGCCGAAGGCCGCGACCAACCTCGTCAACGACAAGTTCAACGACAAGTTCATGTCCACGCACCTCAAAGTCAGACCGACTTTCCTCCTTGCCGGTCGATAGCTTACGTCGAACGGCGTTCCCGAGCACTCTTCCAGCTCGAGGTACCCGAGGCGATCCGCGTGATCAAGGACGCGTACGAGGAAGGCGGGTTCGAAACGGGCGTTCGCGATCGTCAACCAAGACAGCACGGAGAACGCCTTCGTCGGCAGTTCGGTCGGGAACGTCGGCTTTTCGTCGTCCTCGTCCGAAACGTGCAGACGAAGACCGTGGGGCATGCGTTCGACGTCGTCGACGTCGTGCGTCAATAGTCGAAGCAGGGTCTCCTTCGAGATCTTCGACCTGCAGCGTTCCAGATCTTGTAAAGCATTTGCTGCCGTCGC
>NW_022752224.1:0-1979 GCF_011630105.1 Anneissia japonica
ATTTTTTTTATTTTTTTTTTTCATTTATTTTATTAAATAGTTAGTAGATATTGTTTGCATTATCTAAATCATGTTTTACTTTGAATAACAATGCACCAGCAAACAACCCAAGGGTGATATTTGGCTTTAGCAAAATAAAAAATTTAAAAAAAAAACCTCCCTCCCTCATCACTTTTTCTGCCCAGATAGGGTGATAAACTAATAATATTTTTTATAGGGCCTAATGTGAATGGTAAGAACTGCTACTTTAATAATGCTGACATGTGATATGTTATGTAGCAAGTGTAGAATTAATACTCTATTGAAACTCAAGATTGGAGACAAAGAGCATGCACGTCATCCAGGCAGCAGTTGTCTTAACTGTTTTTATCCTCCTTGCGATGCCTTCAAAATTACGTATCGTGTATGCTGGTTTTGTCAGAAGAATAAATTAAATAGTTGTACACGAATTGTAAAGCATTTTTTAAATGGGGAAGGAAAAATAGCCTTCCATTTCTATAGTTTGCATTAAATAAATATCCAATTAAATGAGCAATAAATAATAAATTTAATAAAAAATAATAACATTGCATTATAAAACAAGTAATATGTTTTTATATATTAAAATGTTTTTTTTTAAATCATTGATTTTTAATATCAAGGCATTCCAAGATCTCCTGTATGTACCAAGGAAGTTGCCTGTACTACAGGGAATTTAAAGAAAAGCATTGTGGTTATTTGATGCATAAAGGATGGTGAGGTGGGAAGGTGTGGGTGGGTTTCAGAAATGCAAAAGATAAAATTGGGCATATATCAAACAAACGAGACTTAAGATTTTTAGCAATCCGTGTTAAAGCATTTTAAAACAGTTGCATTGGATATGGTCTACATATTGTACTGTTGTGGGATTGACCTAACCTATTATGGACTATCAATGAAAGGACATACAGTATTTGTTTGTATTGGTACTAATATGCCATTTGCATCAAGATGCTTCATATAATTATGTCATCATATTATTTCCTTCCTCTGTGTTACATAGAATTGAGATTTTTTTTAAATGAGAGCAACGAAGAAAGCCAACATGCTTCTCATATTAGCTCATCATATTGTAGCCTTCAACTGTGATACTAACATAGAATTTGAGATTTAAAAAAATTTGAAGCAATAAAGAAAGCCATCTGCTGCATGAAATGACTATTGATATTTATACCCTTGACCTCTTCCCCTTTCTTATTTTACAGCGTACATATCTTCCTAATTGTCTCAGAGATTTATAACATTATATCCTCATAAAATATTTTCAAATAAGTTAAAAATAATTGTTTATTTCAGAAAGTGTTCCATTTTATTATCATCATTTTATTGTTTGATCAATTTCAAATTGAAATATAAATATAGAAAAATGCATGGAAGATCTATAAGAATAGTTTCAGTAAAAATCTTCATGAAACCCCCAATGCTACAGTACAAAGGCAAACTTACTTTCTATAATGATGGTTATTAGCAAAAAATCCTTAAAAGATATTATCCCATACAAAATCATAATCATTTTTAAGATTATCTTGGTCATTTTGAAATGACATAAGAATTATCAACTTGATCATAGAAATTAATTTTCACCCATAATTTTACAAAAAAAAATCACCGAAAATGTTTTATTATTTTTATTATCATTGTATAAAAATCAGGTTACATATTTTTAAATTTTTTATGCTGAATTGAATTTCAAAATTATTATTTTATGATTTTTTTTTTGTCATTTTCAAGGGACAATACATCTTTAAACTCTTCTTTGTAAACAATTTTTTTTTTATTCATCTTCCTTAGGTAAAGATCATGTGTGCAAGTTTATTGGGTGTGGACGGAATGACCAGTTCAACTATGTAGTAATGTCGTTACAAGGCTTGAACCTGGCTGAGCTCCGCCGCAGTCAATCACGCGGCACATTCACCATAGGCACCACTCTACGTCTGGGCAAACAGATCCTTGAAGCCATT
>NW_022752225.1:0-1041 GCF_011630105.1 Anneissia japonica
TTAATCCCCAACCACGCGTTGTAGACGGGTATACGCGTTGCTTTATTTTGCGAGGCTCCCTAACAAACACATGTTTTGTGGACTAACACATACATGGTTTGTGTACAGTACGTCAAGAATTCACAACAGATCTAAACTGGTGTTACAGTAATGCTATAATATGTTTGTAGCTTATTCATCACCACTTTCGTTGCACTCTATGCTTGAACTTGTCACCACACAAAAGCACTCAACGTACGTCTAGACTAGGCCTAGCCTAGTAGTAGATGCGAGCCGATAGTCTGGGCTAGGCTTAGCCCAGCTGATCTGACAGGCAGCGGGTAGCGTATTTTTTTTCTGCAGTACACATAAGCAAATATATGTTTCTTTTAGCCAATCACAATGTAGGAAGCCTAAAATGACGTCAGATAACTATTGAATAATTAATCAGACGTCAAACACAACTTCTTATCGCTCTCTGCTGATTACGATTCGCGAGTCGAGAAAAAAATGGATTCTTGCGTGAGAGAAGATGAAGACGATGGTCAGTCAACAGAATTGACAAGATGCACTGTCTGCAACGAAGATGCAGAGCCATTGACATGCGAAGCGTACCTCAAGTTTATGGTAAGTAACCTACACAAACGAGTAGCAAAAACTTCATAGTATATATCGTCATCATAACCATCATCATCATCATCACATTTATTTAATACCCAGAGGCATTTTCCAAAACTACTACTACTACAAGCGTATGCTAGGCACTAGACCTATGCCTTTTGTAGCCTAGGAAAGCAATGAGTGGTCAGAGTCCGCCTAGAACTATCTTCGGATCTATAGGCCTAGAATAGTCCCTAGTTCTATTATTCTTGGCCTAATTTAATACTAATAGGCAGGTTGTTGCTGTGTTCTGTGTTTAAATTATTGCAGTACAGTATTTGTCTATAGGCCTATGTATGTTCGTCTAGGCGTTGGTCATTGCTTATATTACCGTATCAGTATACAACCAAACTATACACTTAATATAATCAGTGATAATAATCTCTATTGAGCATTATTTTC
>NW_022752226.1:0-520 GCF_011630105.1 Anneissia japonica
TTTCCTCCAACTGTCAAGTTGAAGATATATCTAAGGCAGATACTAGTAGCGGAGACAATTCTGGAATTGCAATAAATCCCACTTTAACTCAAACAGTAGGCTTGGATCCAAGCCGCAGTGAAAATACAAGTTCCCTAGAACAGCAGTTGTCTTCACCGCATCTAGATTGTGAGGATGCTCTCAGCGGTTTTCCAATGAGTAGCTATTTACAAAGCAAGCAAATGCAGTTGAACAAGAATGCACGAATGGTTGGATGCATGGCAGTGCAGAGAGTCTACCGAGCAAAAGAGCTTCCAACAGAGAAATTATTTTACAGAGCTGTTTTTCAAGCAATCCTTGTTGACAATTTTGTGATTCAAATACAGTTAAGAGTACAGATTTAGATTAATTTGTCAAATATTTTTACATACATTTTTTTATATTTTTACAATATTTTTTTATTGTACATTTTTATTTAAAGAGTGTAATTAGGATTTAAACTTTTTTTTTAGCATCTGTAAATTTAATCAATAAAAATTTG
>NW_022752227.1:0-559 GCF_011630105.1 Anneissia japonica
TAACCAATATTGTTACCATGGATTAAACTGCATTGAGTACAGCAAGTAAGTGTACAAAATAACAAATGACTCGAATGTATACAATTGCGACTTAAAATATACAATGATAAAAAAACCCAAATTGTCTGGGTTGGTCCTATAATTTTTTTCCAATGACACTGATTACAAGATTTTTAGAATATGGAATGCAAAGGTGCTTAAGGGGTTTGATATGTTTTATGAATGTGGCCTATTTACTGTGAACTTGTTCAATAATGCTATTTTATTATTGTACTCACAGTGAAGTCTAGTGAAGAGATTTACACAAACCAGGAGATATGTTCTGGATGTGGGGTTTCAGCTTGGTTCTGATATGCGCTGAGACGTCAAACGGTAAGATGTTCAACGATATAATACAAGCCTACCTACAGTAGAATAAACGCAAATAATTCAGCAAAAGACAAAACCCTTTGAGAATGATAAACATAAAGCGTTATGGCTGATCATAAGCTCCTAGAGCTAAACGCGAACTATTCCATCTAAACGCAAACCATTCCAGCTAAACACAAACCATATCAGC
>NW_022752228.1:0-598 GCF_011630105.1 Anneissia japonica
ACGTAAGTTGATTTAATATGCTGAAGCATTATTATTGGTATAGGCCTATACCTATTAAATATTTCCACAAATATCTCATTAATCACACTATCGCAAATAGGCCTATTGAAGTATTTTTGAAGTATTATTAATTCTTTATTAAAGCATTATTCGAGCACCTTCATTATTATTATTATTATTATTATTATTTTATTTATTATTTATCAAACTAACATTGAAAACATGAATTATGTGGATAAAATTATCATAGAAAATAAAGATTATTTTTTAAAACAGCAGAATAAAATAGATAACACCTTTATTTAAAAAAATAGGTTTTGCATAGACGCAAGTTGATTTAATATATGCTGATTCATCTCATTAATTAAACATTTTTTATTCATTTCGAGCACTGTTATTATTATATTATTATTATTATTATTATTATTACTACTATTTTATTTTAAATTTTTGTTGTTTTATTTTTTGTTTTATGTATGGGCCTAGATATAGGCTATGTATATATTTAATAATTAGAAATAATTATAATTTAGTTGTAAAACATATATAATATAATATTAAAAATATTATAGGCTAGATCTAACCAATTATTGATACC
>NW_022752229.1:0-610 GCF_011630105.1 Anneissia japonica
TAGACCATAAAACGTTTTGTTGCAATTTTGTCCAGTCAAATCCGTATTTCCGGTGGACTATAAAGAATTTAATACACATTTTCATGCCTTCGCTGTGGATATCAATGAACCTCCTATGTTTCACACAGTAGAACCAGAGGATTTGAAGGATCACCTGCCCTACTCTGCCTTAAACACATACCAAGAAAATGTACCTCGTCAAAATTATATATCTCTGCGTCATTTAGTGAACTAATGTAAACTAACATTTCTGGTGATTTAATATATAAAAATATTGCAAGAAGATTATAGGGAGAAAAAGTCATACGTCACGTTGCCTAGCTACCTGTTTCGCTGGGGCCAAACAAACTTTGATCGGCCATGTTGTTGTATTCTAGTGCACTGAGTTTTGTAGTACCTCTTTAAAATCGCTATTTCCGTAACTTATATTGCATCATCCCGTTTTATTTTGGAAAGGCACTAATACTAAATAATCTATTTACCATATATTGTAAAGTTTACCTTAATTTTCGGATTATAAGTTATAAAAATTAGCATTTTAAAACTTCCGGAGTGTAGGCCTATATGTCGGTACACTGCCGACACGTACTGTCGTGGTTAAATCACTTTT
>NW_022752230.1:0-1189 GCF_011630105.1 Anneissia japonica
ACGAAGGCTCTGCTATCAACCAAATCAAAAGACATGCCGATCTTAAACTCCTATATAGGTTGATGTATGCAAATTCAGACTTTAGCTATATGGACACCATTTTCATTGGTGGTTCGAACTATGCGGACCGAATATTAATCACTACATGTTATATGTTATAGTATAAAGAATCGTGAGGACAATTTTAAGAGTTAGGTCCACAAGAATTTACACTATAAGCGCTGCTTTTCGATAAGTTGCACACTGAAGCCTTAAAAAATATCTAAGCAGAGTTACTATGCTCTGCGCTGCTTAGATTATATAGTATAATTGAGAAGCATTGGCCGGAGGCAGATAGGCCTCAGACTATATAAAACATTAGGCATAACAGATTATGTAGGACCTAGGCCTAAAATTCTAGAAATAAAAATCTACATTTGGGACCAATACCCTTTGTAGTATTTATTTAACAAAACAATAAGGCAATATTCTCCAGTTCAATTTCCAATCAGGTGGTTTTCAATAGTTGACTAGCGTTACATTCATCGTCAATTGTACATTACACTGCACAAACGCTCACTGGCGCTTTCTCAATATCTTTTACATATAGGTCACATGATGCTTTTTTTCTTTTGGATCTTTTTGTTTTCCCACTCAGATTGGCTAGATAAGAATATGTACGATATCCAAAGCAAAAGTTTAGGAATAGTTGTTTCCGACAAAATCTATTGCAGAAGTAAGATTCTAAGATGCTGAGCACAGCAAATCTCGCCGGACCGATTTTGGCGCCCCGGACATTTTTTTCTGACAGGCCCAAAAGTGGATTCGTGGAAGAAACATAATAAGCTTGATGTTGATATAAAACTTAGTATGATTGGTTGGGTACGGTAGTTTTATCGGAAAATAAGAAAACATAAAAACCATTCAATCCACTGGTATAACGTCATACTTCTATTTTCTTGACTTGTGTTCGCAGCGTTTTGACTTCTTTCTTCGTGTAATTTGGCCTAATTTAGTTATCAGTTGGATTTTTTTGTGTTATTACCTTTATTTAAAAAAAAAGATACAGCAATTAGGCTATATTTCTGCAAAAAAAGAAAATGCAATTTATAGTCTGGCGTGTTTAAAAGTTTCCGTAGGGGTGTAGTGTAGGGTTAATATATATTATAATATCATATATTATTTTATATATATATATATATATATATAT
>NW_022752231.1:0-2117 GCF_011630105.1 Anneissia japonica
ATAATCTTCAGGTCAAGGTTGAATGTCAGGTACCTTAATTTTCCGTTCGCGCGACTTAACGTGTGTGTCAACGTTTATATATGCATAAAACTATAAATATTTAAAATCAGTTATAGCTCCATTGGATGAAAGGTGACCCCTAATTTTTATTACATATTCTGAAAGCACATGAGTTGTAGATACGATTTTATAGATCATATTGGCTGATCGGACATTGTGACGTCATCATATTGCCATTTGAATTAAGAAATAATTGAATTTATATTTATGACGTTATTACTTTTTATACTCGTTTGAACATACTCGCTTATCTTGATTGATTGTCTTCCACATGTGAGTATGTTATAGCTAAATCAATTCTCTTGAAGATGTGTCCATTTATTTTTCATTTCGATGACGTCATCATGTTCAAAAAGAATGCTTTTTTGGAGCCTTCTCATCTTTCTTTCTCAAAAGATGTAAACAGATTGAAAACTGAGGGCGGCAGACAGTATTTCGACACTATCAGACCGATAGTTCGTATACTGTAAAGGCAAAATTCGTGTGGCATTACCAACCAACAGGGGGTTTTAAATTAAACTTGACAAGGTTTAAATTCATGTGGCATTACCGTCGTCAGGCACGTCGTATAAGGTATTCGTACTTGTGCGTTAAAATTTTAAAATTGTTAATATCACTTTTCAGATATTTTGAAGCACGTTTCAAGTCATTTTGAATATTCAAAAACTTTCCAAAATTGACGAGCCGTACGCTCATTTCCACGCCAACAGCACGTACTGAAGCTGGAAATTACGTTTCGGTTACATGTGTTGGGTTTCTGACACTATTATTACTACCGTGCACACGGATGTTAAGACGTATATTTATACTGTATTTTGACGCTATCAGACTGATATATATATAGGTTATATGAAGGGAAAATTCGTGTGGCATTACCAACTAACAGGCGGTTTTAAAAACACTTGACAATGTTTAATTTCATGTGCCATTACTGTACACGCACACATCGTGACGTGCGCGTCTGTTAAAATTTGAAAATTCTCCGTCACTATTCAGATAGTTTAAAGAACGTTTCGGGTCATTTTCAGCATTCCAAAACTTTCCATATTTACGCGCCATACGTTCATTTCCACGCACGCAACACGTACTGAAGCTGAAAATCACTTTGTTACAGACTTTGTGTTCCTGACACATTATTCATATCAGGAGTCACTCTTTGTGCTATTACCGTGCTCACGGGCGCGTCAAGACGTGCGCGTACCTATGTTTAAATCGTGTACGAATGCGTAAATCTTTCAAAATGCTCAAAATTATTCTTTTTTAAAAACCTAATTACAGCATATTTTAGCATATAATGACACTTTTCAATCAGCACCGCGTGAGCTTTATGAGGGTCAAAGTACGGCGGATCACCGAACTCGTCCTCAGTGACGAGTTCAAATCTAGTTATATCTTAGAAAAATGAATCGTACAACATATAAAAAATGCTTTCCTCCTGAGTCTGGCTTTAACATTTATATTAGGCCTGTCATGAATAGGCCTAATTATAATTTAATCACAGTTTCTTCAGTTTAGTACGCGGCATAGATAGTTATGAGGTAAGTACCATCGAGGAATAATTTTAGAGTTATTCCTCTATGGTAAGACTATCACTTCGCGCCAATATACCTTAGCAAACCCTTCAGTGGGTACTTATTTTCATATCAAGATTCAAGCTCATAATTTATCGTCTACGCACATCTTATCTATGTCTGGTCATGCAGTTTTACAAGAACAGACTATCTAATTTAGCTTAGTAGTCAATTTAATGAATTATTATATTCAATAAACCTATATTATGATAGTAATTTGAAATTTGACTAGCATATAAATATTTTAACCGCGACGCTCAGGCCAAAAAGACAATTTTGTCATACAAAGGATATCGATTGGTGAAATAATGGTCCGACCAAAACCGATTCAGCCGGACCGTTAACATGGCTCTGTAGTGTGGACAGAGCTTTATTTTAGAGTTCGTTAAGTACATCACTCATGGGTCTACGCAATATGGAACGCCATTGGTGTCAATATATAATACAACTGACTAAGACGAAGTTTATAGACTTGGAATCCAGTCT
>NW_022752232.1:0-1086 GCF_011630105.1 Anneissia japonica
AAGCGAGCACTGACTGAATCTCTCCCACGTACTCCTAAACGGCAGAAGGCTATTTGTCGGAAGCTACTGACAACAATGGTTGATTTTAGTTTGAATCCAACACCAAGTATTAACGCCTTAGGAAAAGAAACTATAACTATAGTTCGTACTTTCTATGAACGTGAAGACGTAAGCCGTCCAGGTCGTAAAGACTCAGTAATTATAAGAGATGAACACGGTACAAAACACAAAATCCAAGCAAGACATCTTACATGTTCCGTGATGGAAGTTTTTGGTATGTTTGCCAAGGAATTTCCTCATATCAAGATAGGAAAAAGCAAATTTGCTGCTCTTCGCCCTCTTCATGTACAGCTTAGTAACAAGTTACCACATAATGTGTGCCTTTGCAAGTACCATGAAAACTTTATTCTTGGTATTAATGCACTTCATGCTCATTGTCCAAACATACCACTTTATAACAGTGAACTTCCAGAGAGCCTAGTCTGCAGTCCAGCCACTAGAGATTGCTGGTTTAATAATTGTGAAAAATGCAAAGATGGACAAATTTTCAATAATATGACTGAAAACGCAGAAAATACCCATGTTACTTGGCATGTCTGGAAGAAGGACTCAGATGATAGGATTGCAAAAATAGTACAAGAAGGAACAACTGATGATTTGTGCAGTTATATTTCCTCTATTTTATTACAATTTCTTGAACACTGCTATGTCAAAGCAGGCAGCAAGTTATAAATTGCAACGCGATGCAATTGAAAGTAGTGTCGATGAAGCCCTTCTTCAAGTCGATTTCTCGGAAAATTACACATGTGAATACCAAGATGAGATTCAAAGTGCTCATTGGCAGCAGCACCAAGTGAGTCTCTTTACAGCTGCGCTGTGGTACAACGGAGTCCTTCATTCAACTGTATTTGCTTCAGACAATCTCACACACTCAAAAGATACGATTATAGCTTACATTGACAAGCTGATGGAAATGTTACCTAACAACATTAGAAGGCTATCAATTTGGTCTGATGGACCAGCATCACAATTTAAAAATCGGTTTATATCCAGTGCTATTGTCTCTCTTGAAGAAAAACATAACAA
>NW_022752233.1:0-754 GCF_011630105.1 Anneissia japonica
AATAGAAAAAAATGAATAAACACATGAGATACATTAGAAAAAAAAAATAATAATGCAGAATTAAAAATAGTCATATACTTATTAAATTATGTACATTTTGTTCGCAACACAAAAGGATTCAATATAGCTAACTGATTCAACAAATTAATAATATACGATAAAAAGACAGTGAAGTAATTAGAAAATAAGTAAATGGTATTACTCACCATATGCCCAGATCAGAGACATTTTAAAGGAAGATTTAAAGCTGATTGTTTGTTAATAAGTTCAGGGTGTATATCTTTTCACACTTTGGGGCCTACATTGAAAATCGAAAACCGCCTAAGTTGTGTATTACACTGTAATGTTGAATAAAAGTTGTTTGTAGAAAATTTTGTGTGATAATTGCGAACAGAAGAAACTGATATAAATAAGTCATTTAATTAAGAAGGTAAGGTTTGTTTAAATAATCTGAACATAAATATAGCTATTTGAAGTTTATTTAAATCATAAATATTAAGAACTTTAAAGTTATAAAATAAACGTTTGGTATGAGATCTGTGTGATGCTTGTGCACAAATACCAAAGCACGTTTTTGAAGGCGGAAGAGTTTGTCATGTTAACCAAGGACATAATTATTTGAATTTATTTGTATTTACTGCCACGCTATATTATCGTAAGAAAGATAAGGTAAAATAAGAGTGTTATATAAAATTAAAAGAATGTTGGACGGCAGATAAAGTTTTAACTTATTCACACACACACACACCCACAC
>NW_022752234.1:0-1220 GCF_011630105.1 Anneissia japonica
AAAGAGGAGCAGACGGAAATCAGAAGGGAGATGGATCTGTGGAGGGAACAGCTAGCGGACTTCATAAAAAGGCTGACGAAGACCGTCGAGGGCAAGCTCGGCTCCGAATATCGGAAGAGAATGGACGATTTCAAGGAGATGACGGAACGGTGGTCCGAACCTTCGTCCGAAGTCGACGTCGTCGCTTCGTTCAAGGCCGCCAACGAACTGATCGGCGACGCCACCTCCGGCAAGACGAACGTCGCCGAGCTGTCCTCTCTGCTGAAGACGCGCTTTCCCAAGATGGAGGGAGACGCTCGCTTCGCGAACGCCACCACGATGACGGATCTGATCGATCTGCACAAGGAGCTGCTGCACAAAACGAACCAGAATGCGATTAACGTGTGCAACGATTACTTCGAGAGCATGAAAGAGAGAATAAGAGAAAACAGGATGGACGGCAGAGGAAGCAGAAAGCGAACTCTTCCACGCAGCGGAAACGAACGGGATATCGGCAAACCTCCCGAGAAACGACCCGTGCCGACGGAAATGGAAAACAGGATGACTGACGTGGTCTCTAAACTTACCGAGATTCTCGCCAAGCAGCAACAACAACAGCAGCAGCAGAACAACAACAACAACCAGCAACAACAGCAACCCCGTTCGTCGTCGTCTTCCTTAGCTCCACCGACGGACGAACGACAGCCGCAGACGGTGGACGCCTGCTACCGACAACCTGAAAAGAAGGAAGAATGCTTTAACTACTGGAAGTCGCGCGGCGCTCGCTACCAGTAATTGACGCTGAACCAGGCTCTTCTCCCCCTTATCGAATGCTCTAATTGTCGATACCAGTTCGGAACGACGATCTGCGACGGATGTAGCTGCGGCGGGTCGGGTTCCGGTTCCTGATCTTTTATCGCGTTTGTCGACGTGACGACCGCGCTGGTTGTGGCAGCCGCCGCCGCCGCTGCAGCAGCAGCATCCCTCTGGGAGTTGAGATCCGCCAGAGAACTTCGCAGATCGGTAACGCTCTTCAGGTACCTTTCGGTGGCCCTGTACGCGATGCGATCGGAGTCGTTCTCAACGAAGTCTTCCACGCGAAAATTTTCGGCAAAGAATCTGCAAAGTTCCATTTGCGTGACGACATGTTACATTCGAACATCCGACGGAAATATCACGCTAAGGTTGGCGCTGAATCGTCTGCCGATCCCCACCGCCTTCGGCAACGACGGCGGTGGAGA
>NW_022752235.1:0-1939 GCF_011630105.1 Anneissia japonica
GGTTGGTATCGCCATCATTGATGCCCTTTGTTTCATCCGCAAAAACCTCGCCTTGAACCTGTAATCTAATCTTCTTCACGGCTGCTTCGAGGTCAGCAACTTTTATGGCTTTGTATAAGGGGGTGGATCCTTCTTGTAGCGATTTAACTGGCAACAGTTGAACAATCTTTATAGCAGCAAGAAGTCTCGATTTCAGTTTAAGGCAGGCAGCTACCGCCCTTTTGGCACGATACAAATCACATATGTGCTCTAATCGTTTGAGTTCGAATTTACGATCATTCGGCGACAATACTAGTATTGTGGCTTTGTCTATTTTCCCACAGGAACCTAGGCCCATCTATCCATGTAGATTTGCTCACAAGATCCTCAGCGCTAATTTCTCATAAACCACAGTCTGCTGGGTTCACGTTGGTTGCTACGTGTTTCCACTAACTGGGTGAAGAATGGTCTCTCATCTTCTGAATCCTATTAGCTACGAACACATGATATCTACGTGTCGGGTACATTTGCTATGTACCCGAGTACGACATTACTGTCGGTCCAGAAGGTCTCGGTGATATTTTTTAATTCTAATTCTTATTGAAGTGCACTAATTTTCACAGTTACCACCGCAACATTTAGTTCCAGGCGTAGAACTGTTACTTGTTTGTTTCCAATGATGAAGGAGCAGTGAATTCTATAATCTTCATCGATTAGACGCAAATATGAGCATTGAGCATATCCAACTGTGCAAGCATCCGAGAAAGGATGAATTTCACCCGACTTCACTTGCCCAAAGTTATCTGGTTTATAGCTCGTTTTCCAAGAGGTGTAGGTCGCGTTTCCATTGTTCCCATTGAGCTCATATTGAGTCGGGAAGAGGATCATCCCATTCCGCCTGTTCTCGGCATAATTTCTGGAGAATTTGCTTTCCCACAAGAATGGTCAGGGCGACGAATCCGATTGGGTCATATACGGAACAGATGGTTGAGAAAACTACTCTTCTTGTCAATGGCTGATCCTTCATGATTATTCAAATTTGAAAGGTGTCCGATTCGATACACCACTGGACGCCCAGCGCCCTTTCCATGGGCAGGGTGTCACGACTTAAGCCTTTAGCACGATCTTGTTGTGATACACTGTCAAGCACGTCTCCAGAATTGGATACAAACTTGTGCAGCCGAAGTCCGCCTCTTCCGCATGGTGCTGTTGTCTGTTTGATTAATTTTATAGCTTCTTCGACTGTGGCTTTACAGACGTTAGTCCATCGTCAACATAAAAATTACGTCGAACATAGTTCGCTGCAGCGTGTCCCATTTCTGACTCAAAGGTATCAGCAATTTTCTGAAGTCCAAAATTGGCACACCCAGGTGATAATACTGCACCAAATATATGCAGTCATATGGTAGTCTTCAGGCTGTCTCTTATACACATCAAGATGTGTATAAGAGACAGGTGTACAACAGGCATTTTTGTCAGTAATCATCTAAAATAATTACTATGTGACGTAGATGCACTACAAAGGGAGCCATTCTAATACACAGTGTAAAGTTAATGAAACTCTCGGAGACTCGGATAACTAGATGCAAGGGTCTCTACTGAAACCTCGTTTTAATATCAATCAATAACCGCAGGTTACAATACATGAATAAGGCATAGAGTTTGCAATGGTTATTGTTGGTTACATGAAAACTGCAATGAATAAGAAACAGTTTAAAACTATTATGAAATGTGTAGCTAACGAACTGACGACTTATATATGTTTCTATTATTAAAAAACGATAATCTAAGTTATGATATATATCTCTTTGCATCCATGAATTCTTTGTCTCGAAAAACTAACAAACTATTACAATAGGCCTACACCTATGTCAAACAAATTGCTCGTCCTCCTGAGCTGTTGTCGTTTCCTCCTCGATACGCACTTTGACCTAAACAGTTATAGAGGGCGCTAACCCTG
>NW_022752235.1:2094-21074 GCF_011630105.1 Anneissia japonica
CATATGGTGCGCCCACAGCCCACAATCAACATTGGAATTAACAATGTTGGCGCAACTACCTTTATCTATTTCTATTCTTTCTAGAGAAAAGGGAAAACATAACAAAACACGTGAAAGAAAAGAAAAACCAGCAAAGCATATATGACCAGTAAATATTTACGCATTGGTCTAATTAATAAAACTAGAAACAAATAGCTCCTATGAGCCCAAGCATACAGTGTCAACGGAAATATCGAAATCTATGGAAAATGACCATCACAATAAAAAGTGGATTCACAGAAATCAGTTAGAAAAATTAGTAAAATAGTCCTTAAAATAAGAAGGGGGTTGCCTAGCACAGGTAGAGGTTCTGGGTTGAAGGTCAATTGAAGATCTGCTGTGAGTAGAAGCGGCCTGTGATCCTGAGACACCTGGCGAATTGATATCCCTGCTGGTGTCAGAACAAGTTAGTGCCCTACAGTCCTGCTGAGAAGTTGATCCAGGGTTAGATGTAGCAGATTGAAGAGGCAACGCATTCGCTTCAGTATGTACGAGGCTGAGTGTGGAAGGAATACTAGGTGGAGTCAAGCCGAAGACATCCGTGTCACTGTTATGGTCGACAGTATGCTGTGTAATCGCAGGCTTGAAAGCGGAAGGGACTTTATAACATTCATCTTTCCGTACCCGATACGTGTTAAATCTCAACTGGCTCCCCGCAAACTTACGAATATTGCACCACTTGCCCTCAACTGATGAAACCAAGTAGCGGTGTGTACTACTAGATTTAGACAAGTCATTGTGTAAGTAGACAATCTCACCAACAGCAATGTCTAGGTTGGCACGTCGAGAACCGTAAGGGGCCTTGGACCGCTCACTATGGGCGTGATTAGTAATCCGTCGCTGATGTTGAGAAATGATCTGCAAATCGTCAAGGTGGATTTGATTGTTAGAGAACTGCTCGCGTTGGAACATGACCTCTCGGGCGGACAAACCATGAAATCTAAATCTTGTATTTAAAGTGGCGGTAGCTGTGGCAAGGGTAGCAGACGATACTTGGCCTCCAGTTGGGTCAATAACAAGCAAATCTTTCTCGAGTTCTTGGACTGCCCTCTCTGCTACAGGGTTTTTGTTAGGATTCTTTACCCGACCAATCTCGATAAGAATTCGATGTTGCTTCAGAATTTCGTCATTAGCAAGGGGGTTGAATCCAGGAGCTGCGTCAGTGCGAACCACGGCGAATGGTCCGTCTAATGGTCTTAGAGGCACGCATGTTCGAATAATGGCATCTCTAAGGGTATCCTTTTGCTCGTCAGCGAGAAGAAGGCTAACAGTATAGGAACTAGTGCACTCCCAAAGGACGAAGATGAGTTGTTGACGACGTTTAAGTACATCCGCAGCGAAACTAAGGCCAATGGCACATGGTGGGTCCTGTGTGAACTGTTCAACAGATGCGAGTGGTGCCTTCTTGAGAGATACACATTGGTGACAGGTAGACAGAGTTTCGTCAATGGCTTTGTCCAAATCAAGTGCATAAAAATACCGGCCAACTGCCACGTGCATTTGGTGCTTAGAGGGATGATCAAGTTGCAAATGAAGAGCTGTGAGCAGGGCATGTATGGCATGACGGGGCACAACTAATACATCTCGAAGGGGTAACAATGGGTCGTTGCGTCGGACAACAAGAACCCCGTCATGGGCAATAGTAGCGACCTGTAGGTACTGCTTGACATCTTTGATGTTTGTCAATCGCTTACACGGCCGAGTTCCCTGCTGTAGGTGTGCATTGTGTTCGCCTCAAATCGGAGCACTCGCTCTGAATGCTCTTCCAAGCCGGTCGGCTTGTAAATGGTAATCGTGCTTGTCCAGTAAGGATGTCGCCAGAGGTCACTCTCATAACTGTAGCATCCTCCATCTGGTGGACAAACAGATTTGGCATGTTGGATTGTGGCATTCCTGTGCGTTGAGACTGGCAAAGTCTGACGGAATATTGGCTTTGCCTGATAAGTGACGAATGGATACATGGTATCGACTGGCCGTTGACAAGAAAGAAGTAACTCTGGGACTAGCAGAAAACAGTCCTCTACAAAGCTTTTCATAAGCCTGTACACACGGTTTGCTGTCTGTGAGTACAGCTGGATGGAGAGCTGACTGGATGAGGTAAGGACTGAAATGTCGAATGGCAGCCGCTATCGCGAGGGCTTCTACCTCACAAGGTAACCAGGTAGGCTGGTGACCATGTAACTTTGAGCTGAAAAATCCACTGAGGAGTAGCTTATCATTACGAGTAACGTACATAGTAGCGCCGATGCTGTGTTGTCTCACGGAACCATCTGTAATAATCCATATCTGATCAGAGGGTCGTGGTATGTGGACGGTTTTGGCCGACTTGAGATGTTTCTGAGCAGTGGTAAATACTGTACGAAGGTCCTCGGACAACACAATCGAATCTTGTGACTTCTGTCCGGCCACGACACTGTCCAGAGGTGACAGTATCTGTGAGCAGTTGGGTAAGACGCGACTAAGAGCCTTGTATGCGCCGATAAATGCACGGAGGCCTTTAACTGTCGTTGGGGGAGAGCAGGTCGCAAGTGTGGCGATGCGATGAGGGTTTGCAGAAATTGTACCGCTAGACCAGACCCATCTAAGAATTTGGGACAAATAACAGTTTTTCTGGATTTGGATATTTTAACACCGAGACGTCTAGCTGTGAAAAGTCTAATCATATTGCCTGTGATTGTAATGCGAACAGGGCGATGGCTAAGAAACATATCGATATGGTGAACGGTCGGTACTAAAACGGCGAGCAGCTGGCTCCAAAACTGGTTCCTCTGTGGGTTCTACGGAGTCGTCTTCGTAATGGTCTACTGTCTCGTCCTCTGAAACATCAGTAAGACGGGTACGGGCCATGAAGCGTTTGTCTGACGCAGGTAAGTACTTGCATTGACTTAAGAAATGGCTTGTGTCTGGCCGCTTTGCCTGTCAACATAGAGGGCAAGATGGTCGCCTGGTGGTGCGACTGGTAGATCTGGTAGGCGGGCGCTTAGTAAGTGTACGGAAGGCAGCTGCGTCTCCGCTATTCAATTCCTCAAGTAATGAATCCAAAGCTTGCGAAACTTCTGGCTTAAGGGAAGCCAGGGTCCTTGATCTAAGTTCTGTACCGTATCGTTGCTTTACCAGTTTAGGTAATGAGGGGTGGAGGAGGCGTAGCCAGGTAAGAACAGTCAGATTCTCAAGAGAAGGAGTCAGTTCCTCCTCTTCTGTAATCTCCTGGCCATGATGCTTTATGTTAGTTCCTGGAGCCAGAAGTGAATCTTCAATAAACGAAAATAATCGCTGGAAAAGGTCCTCAGGACGTTCGTCAGGTTCGTGTTTGATGTTGTCGACGTCTAAGAAATGTGCACCGCTATTCTGAAAACCGTAGTGCTGTCTAATCAGTTGCCAAATTGCTGCGAGAGAGGTGGCACCCTTTGTTATTGAGTTCCGTGAAATTATTGGGCAATACTTTGCCACCTGACCTAGCATCATGTCCACGATGTTATTCTTTTGAGCGGCGGTGCGGCGTTGGGCTTTAGGCAGGTCGGGACCGTCGTCAGTAAAGACCCTGTGAGGATGGGCACGGCTTTTCTTCCGCCATGTGTCCTCCAGAAAGGGTGTAAAATTTGAGTCTAAAGATAAGGTATATATCAGGTTATTTCGCCAACTTTCAAATGATGTAATTGTTTCATGGCGTCCCAAACTCCATTGTTTTGGAGCCCGATTATTCATGGTGAATCGACGTATAGCTCTCCGGCGTAGGCAGTACTACTACTACGAGAATTACGAGAGAAGCTAGCGTTATCAAGCTGATCGGGAAAACAGTCGTGCTCCCCGCAAACAGTTACTCACCAAGTCTGTGAAAACTGGCCTAGCACGGAGGGTGGATAAACGATGCCTCACGCAAATAAAACGACTGTAGTGGGTTCAAAATACGCTGTCACCACGCCAGTATTTGCTGAAGAAGGTATCCACACACAGTAATCACACGATAGACTAAGATGTAAAACTGTAAACAAGCTTTTAATAACAAAACAATCTCTCGGATGTAAGTCGGTACGACAACATGAGTGGGACGCCCAACAGGCGTAAAAACAAACCACAAAACATATGGTGCGCCCACAGAAAGATTAATTTTACAATCCCTATCAAAGCCCCTTACCATTAGTCCACTGATGTGGTCCTTGGCAAGACTAGTCACTAACTGGTCCTTGGCAAACATAGTTGAGAGTAGTAGTTTTATCTCAGGTCCTTCGATTCCGAGTGTTTTCTAGGATAAAGGTTGTGTCATAATGTATCACAAGTATTTTAGTTCCTGGATCATGTTGGTGTGAAACCCATATCGGTACCGTCATAGAGCTTTTTCCACCTTTTTTCGTGCCACTGAGAAGGCTTACTCGAGTATCCATTAGTCTTTGTTGTGCCTGTGAAATTTCAGTGACGTTAGCAGAACCAGAGAAAAGTGAAATTACATGGAAACCTCTCGAACCGAACATCAAAGGTTATAACCCGCGGTACCGCCGTTCTTATCATAATCAACTGATAAACAATTTGCAACTAATTACAATTGCTTTGCGCATGCTCGCTATCGTGTTCCTGTCTCTTATACTTCTCTTTATGATCGACGTCGTGTCATACCATGATTTTCAGGGAACAGTTAATTACACCACCTAAGCTATACAGAAACAATTAAATGTGGACTAGGCCTAGGTCTACATCGCGAGGATTGTTTAATATTATGCAAAATGCTCGATGGCGAACGGTCTATATTATATTTTAAAATACTAGTCAAACAGCAAATCTACAGTTTGACATGGATTTAGGCCTAGATATAATACTGTACAAAGACGGTGAACGTAAACGTGTACGCCTGTCAGCAGTCATGATCAGGTAGCCTAGCCCTATATTGCCTGGTAGGCCCTACTGTAGGAGGCTCCGGGCCTTACAGGCGACCTAGTATAGACGTTTGTTGCGAATGCTTTTTCCGTTTAGTCTAGAGTTGCGCACCTCGCTGTGGTTATCGTAATACAGTCGGCAGATAAAACTCGCTAGAACTGATAATCTAGTGTATCCAAAATATTATTAAAAAAAAATAAAATTATATTAGGCCCTTTATGCCTGTGTTCACTGTTAAACATACTTGTGACAGTACAGTATGTGGGGTGGTGTTTTTATGCAGGGAGGTGGTAGTTTATGTTGCTGTAGTATTGTACTCCTCTCCTGTATGCTATTTTATTGTTATTTATTGAATTTATGATGTAACAATTAACAGGGGAAAAAATAAATGCTTGCGGTACACCATTAGTATGTACCTCTAAAAAGAAAAATTGGGCACAACCCTCTGTGTTAAATAAAAAAAATACACCTTTTAGAACACCAAACATGAATGAAATGCAAGGAAAAGAGTTACAATTTAATACATTTATTAACAATATAAAATGAAAGTTATTCTACAATATTCATTGGATGTTGCCTGTTTGGTTTTTTAAAATAAAATTACCTGATTGCAATAGCAATCCTATTATAAATTATATTTTCTAAACCAGTTTATTTATTAATAATTCTGTCTTTTTATTATTAGCACTTTCAGTGACGCAGCACTGGTTTCACAAGTGGATTAAATAAACAAAAAAATGTAAGAAAAGTAAAGCGGAATGAAAAGAACTCTTTCATCTCTGCCCATTTTCAGCTTCCTTAGACAAATCACTGGTCTTCATTTTCTGAAAAAAAAAATATCCGTAGGTGATTTATATAAGCTAAAATCTTATTGAGGTTGATTGGGCTCAATTTTAACTGTATGCATCATCACTAAATTGCTATCACAACAAAAAAAAAATAAATAAAAAGGTGACAAATAAAACAACCTTACTACTTGAGCAGGCCAACTAAGATAAGGGCTTAGGCTTAATAATAATAATAATAATAATAATAATAATAATAATAATAATAATAAAATATTAATTAAATTATTGACGTAAGCTCAGTATGCAGTTAGGAAGATAGCTCAATACAAACACGAGTATGACGACAGATAGCTAGGCCTAGTATAGGTATACTTCCGGATTTACCGACGATCACCGGATTTTGCACGAGTCCGACGCAAAGCTATCACAACAAAAAATAAATAAAAAGAATACAGACAGGTGACAAATAAAACAAACAACAAAGATAAGGGCTTAGGCTTAATATATAATAATCATAAAATATTAATTAAATTATTGACGTTTTAACAATAAAAATGTACGCCGCCAGGCTCAGTATGCAGTTAGGAATGACGACAGATAGCTAGGCCTAGGTTTACTTCCGGGTTTACCGACGATCACCGGATTTGCGCGAGTCCAACGCAAAATATAGGTTCAGTAATGGGCGAATATCTCTGATAGCCACAGTTGCTCGCTCAAGAGACTTAGGGCATTTGTAAGTTAAATATCAATCTTTTAATACATCAATGACGAACAATTGTGGCTTTTGATAGTCTAGAAAAGTAAGTAATTTGGCACAATGGCAGTAAACATACATACCAAAAAATGACTTATAACTGCTTGCTTAGTTAAATCTCACAATGGAGATTGACAGGAAACGCTTCTAAAACATATGTAAAGTGCTTTTAAACCAGTCGTTATGTATTAAATTGCTGTATATTTGTGAAAAAACTAAAAATAGTTTAAAAAAAAGCGACTGGTTTGAAGTCTAACAGAAATTTTCTGACGTTGGTGGGGATATTTTCATCCTTTTCTCTTGACTGTCGGTACCGCGCGTCAGGGCACAAAGAACTAGGACGCAGCAGGGGCAATTAGACAAGAACAATAGCGAACAATAGGTACCTAATAGGATTAGCACGCCTTAATAGTTCGAGATCATTCCATGCAATTTCACTGTTCCCTGGCAGAACTTGTGGTTGTTTTCTTCACAGCGTTGATGTCACCATGCAATGAAGTTGGGTGAGACTTTGAGCATGTTCTACAGCGAAGTATTTTCCTACAGTGTCTTGATATATGTCCCCGCTGTAGACATTACGACAATATTTTGCTAGCAGTGCAATTTTAATCCCTGAATTCGACCTCAAGGTTGCTTCATCATGGGCTGACGGTACACTGTGGGTGATCAGTCAAGCGCGTAATGGATTTGGAACAGTTCATTTGTAATTTAGTGGGTTTCCACAACTACAAATTAAACGCTATAACATTTTCATATGGACTTTCAATTTTTATTCTAAACAACATACATAATTATCTAAATACCATTCAGTATCACATTTCTTGAGTAAAAATCTTTGGTAGATACAAACAATTTTATTATTGAAAGAACTGAGTGTAATGTTTTAAATGTTTTTATTACAGTATTAAATATATCGCATTAGTAGTATTTGGTTATTTTAAAAAAATATAAATATACATATGTATATAAATAGACACTATTAATGTTACAGTTACAAACTAAAATATGACTACAAAACAGTTTTTACTATACAACAGTTAATAACTACGGTAAGTAACTAACATGGTTAAGACATCAATGTGTAAAATGTATAATATTAAATTACTAGACTACAAAAAATATATATGTTTATATATATCATAAAAATAATTCATTTTACTCACATTTATTAAAACTGCATGCTTACGTATAATTTTAGGACCACTAGAATTACAAAATGAGCCTAAATTGTGTAATCCACTTTTCTTAAATACTACAATATTTCTATTTTTCACTAAATATAACTAGAGACACAAGTAAATTAAAATTTATAAAAAATAAGTATTTTGCAAGTTATTTATTGTATCTGAATGAAAGAACTGATTCAGCTAATACTTTCTTTCGAATATAAAAATGAGGTTTGCTACACCTTGGATATGATAGTCAACATTTATATATTTATTATGTTTTATTTTATTAGGGTAACCCTCTTAGTGAAATATACTGTATTACATTATTACAATAATAATAACTTAACTACTCTTAATTAAAAGCATAAACAATTTACATTTTGGACGAATTGGTTAAACAAGTTACATCAAAACTGTTAAAAATGTTACATTAAATACTAATATAACAAAATAGTATCAATGATAATACAAATACTTAGCAAAACACAATTAATATTAAACAAAATATAAATTTTGAGCTGTAAAACTACTTTGTATGCTATAGTTAAACATCACTCTTTTAAAATATAGAAGCATGCAAAATATGTCAAATTTTACTACAGTGGCACCATTAATTATCCATAGATCAAAATATTTAATAATAATAATCTTATTTATATATAGTATAATACGTATTACCAAGATAAATATTACATGAAAAATATATTATATACAGCAGTTACTGTACACATTATACCCCTAGGGGGCATAATGCACGCCTATGCCCTTTCATATTACAAGATGAGCATTCATATTTTCTTTTCTTTCGTTCGCATGTATTAAAAAGGTGCTCAATTCTGTTTGTTTTTAGCATTATTTGCATTAATGCATCCAACTTCTGATGGTTTGATGATCGAAAATAGGATTTTGTCAAAGTATCATTCATTTTTTCAAATTTTTGCTGTGAAAAACGGTTAATGTTTTTATGTATTTTGATACTCTCAGACAGATGGTTTGCAAACACATGCATATATGGCGTGACATCACGAGTGAGATAGGTTTGTCCGAATAAATCTACCCATGCCCTTGTTCTATTATGAAAATCTGCTATTTGGTCATCATTTAATTCTTTTTTAATTGTATTAAATAAAACTGGGAAATATTGCCACAGTTTTGAAATATTATCCATCTTTTTGTGCCATGGTATTAGTATTTGTAATGAAATATTATGTTGGAGCTTATTGTGTTCTTCCCCTCTGAAATCCCTGTAAGAAAGATCTCCTGTTTTTTTTGTAGATGTGTATAAGAGACAGACGTGACGTTATTAAGTCATATTTCTTTTTTTATGTTTTCCTGACTCATGTTTATTCAAATGTCAAGTACTCAGTACACCTATATGCATCAAATTTATAACGTAAAACTTAACTTCAACAAACAACGCGACCCGTCACAGTTGATTTCTAGTATGCCTCAAGAGCATTAGCACACATGAAGGCGAAGATATTCTTGGTAAATATGATTTTAATGAATTCAACAATCGTATGTTCAATTCCAAAACTATAATCATTGTAATTCCATGCCCCTGTCTCTTATACACATCTAGATGTGTATAAGAGACAGGAACAATAGCGAACAATAGGTACCTAATATGATTAGCACGCCTTAATAGTTCGAGATCATTCCATGCAATTTCACTGTTCCCTGGCAGAACTTGTGGTTGGTTTCTTCACAGCGTTGATGTCACCATGCAATGAAGTTGGGTGAGACTTTGAGCATGTTCTACAGCGAAGTATTTTCCTACAGTGTCTTGATATATGTCCCCGCTGTAGACATCCAAAGCAAAGTCCTTTCCTTTTGATGAAGGCTTTGCGATCTTCGATGTTCATAGATGTAAATGAATGGCACGCATCTAACTGATGGGCTCTATCACAGAGGCTGCAGCTTTTAACACTAGGTTCCATGACTCATGTAGCCATTGTGTTTACTCTAGGACGTCTCTCTTGTTGCGATGTCTTGTTTAGGGCTTTGAGTGCTTGTAATGAGGTTGCTGGATCGCATTCAATATTTGCTCCCCTCTCGATAAATGTTGCAAATTCCTTGAATAACGAATATTTTCCTTGTTTTTTTTTAGTTCATCGACCTTCCTCGCCCATCTAGTATCAACAATTCTGGTAGTTTTGCCAATAACTTCCGGTTTTCTTGTTCTTCGTTCTTCGTTGAGAACGCCAAGATGGCTAATGTTTTCTGTTGCAGCAACACACTGTCTCATAAAGTCTGCCAGGTCTCGCAGAGCGAATCCGTCGCGAGATGCGATCATTGGCCAGGAATCAAGCTTATTACGGAATGCATTACCTATAACAAATGGGGCTCCGTATCTTTTTTCCAGCATTGTCTTTGCTTGAACAAAGGCATCATCAAATAGAAATATCCTTCTAAGGCCTGCCTTGCAGGACCGCCGACATATCTCTTCAAGTAGTGTAATTGTTCCGCAGGGGGAATTCCTCGTTGCTCAATGAGCGTTTCAAGTGCAGTCTTCCAATTTGGATACCTTAACGGGTCACCTGTAAATACTCCAGGCTCTGGTGCAAGGATTCTGCTTATTTTTAAGTGTTGTGCCAGGTATTCTGCGAGATCCAATACCTGCCTTTGAGGGTTAGTTCCGGGTCCAGTAGTATCTGTCTCTTATACACATCTAGATGTGTATAAGAGACAGCTTCTGGGTCCTGAACCCTACTAGCGATTAAATGCCGTTTAATTTCAGTTTTTAAGGTATTAATGAGCAGATCATAAGCATCTGATTTTACTCCTTTAACATCTATTATTTCAGACAATTCCCGCCATTCATTGTACTTACTGGCCCATCCCACGTAGTGAACGAGACATCGATCATTTACTATATCTAGTATTTCTAGCTCCCACAATCTTTAATAAAACACAATATAAAAGTTGTTAGTAAAAAAAAGCTCAATGAAAGTGAAATATAAATATATAAATATTCCAATCTAGGTGGACTTCCAGCACTTCCAACCACCCCCCCCTCCCCTCACCATCGTACAGGCCTGTAAACTACAGTAATTATGAAAAAATAACCTACTTTGAAGTTGGCCAGCTTTCTTTCTTGTTGACGCTTCTTTCGATTGCCGGACCATTACTTAACTTCACATAGTCCAAACGTGGTTTTTTTCGGGTGTTCATAACACACAGATTATAATTGTAGCACTGTAAAAACAAAAAATAAATGTATGTTATATTATACAGAACTGTAATTAATAATACAATTTTTAAATGTATATAAAATAAAGTACTTTAATGCACTATATTTATTTTATAATTACGAATTTATACTTATACTTTATTTAAATTAAAAAAATAAAAATACTGTATTATATAGTTGTTTTTTTTTTTTTTTTATCAAACTATGCAACCAAAAGTACCCTCAAAAGAAGACATATTCTACCCTGCTTTACAGTCTTCACCACTCACATGTACGTCGTCATGTACACATAAGAAAATGGTATCGTCCATCTCAAACAAGCGAACCGCTCGAAAAAATGGGGTGTTTTACAAAAACTGACATTTATATACTGCTCGTACTAAAAATCTATACATTTTTACTGCATATAATTTACATCATTTGAATCTCTATCCTTTTCTTTTGCCTATGATCAAAATTTTACTGTTTAAAAATAAGGATAATTTAGTCATTTTACCTGTTTTTCCAGAGTATATTTCAAGCTCTGCATCCACGTGAGCGTCAGACTGCCATGCTTGTAACGCTTAAGCATATGGGGAGGAGTTTTGGATGATTTTCATAAATCTGATTGGTCCGATAAAACTACTCAACTGATCAATCTTATATTTAGAAGACATTTAGAAGACAAAAAGGGCTTTCGAATGGACTTTTCCCAAAAGAAATCGGCCCACAACTTTCGACTGTAGAGGGATTTATGTTAAAGACAGCTGGGATATTTCGGCAGATTTCACTGTTTTTACGCTGAAAAAATACACGAGTGGGTTTGATAAAAATCAAAAGTCCGATAAAGGTGTTAACATTACAATTATAATTTTTTAATTGTTGTAATGATTATTAAATTCCGATCAGTTTTATCTTTTCCCCCAAAAAAATCGATAAAGTATTTGCGAAGTTATAACAAAAAGAAGTTGAAAAATGACCAAATTTAGTGGTTTTTGGTGACCTTCACTGCCGTTTTATCGAATTTAGACACGAAATATTGTCGTAATGCATCCAAAGCAAAGTCCTTCCCTTTTGATGAAGGCTTTGCGATCTTCGATGTTCATAGATGTAAATGAATGGCACGCATCTAACTGATGGGCTCTATCACAGAGGCTGCAGCTTTTAACACTAGCTTCCATGACTCATATAGCCATTGTGTTTACTCTAGGACGTCTCTCTTGTTGCGATGTCTTGTTTAGGGCTTTAAGTGCTTGTAATGAGGTGGCTGGATCGCATTCAATATTTGCTCCCCTCTCGATAAATGTTGCAAATTCCTTGAATAACGAATATTTTCCTTGTTTTTTTTTAGTTCATCGACCTTCCTCGCCCATCTAGTATCAACAATTCTGGTAGTTTTGCCAATAACTTCCGGTTTTCTTGTTCTTCGTTCTTCGTTGAGAACGCCAAGATGGCTAATGTTTTCTGTTGCAGCAACACACTGTCTCATAAAGTCTGCCAGGTCTCGCAGAGCGAATCCGTCGCGAGATGCGATCATTGGCCAGGAATCAAGCTTATTACGGAATGCATTACCTATAACAAATGGGGCTCCGTATCTTTTTTCCAGCATTGTCTTTGCTTGAACAAAGGCATCATCAAATAGAAATATCCTTCTAAGGCCTGCCTTGCAGGACCGCCGACATATCTCTTCAAGTAGTGTAATTGTTCCGCAGGGGGAATTCCTCGTTGCTAAATGAGCGTTTCAAGTGCAGTCTTCCAATTTGGATACCTTAACGGGTCACCTGTAAATACTCCAGGCTCTGGTGCAAGGATTCTGCTTATTTTTAAGTGTTGTGTCAGGTATTCTGCGAGATCCAATACCTGCCTTTGAGGGTTAGTTCCGGGTCCAGTAGTATTACGTGATTGTAATGGCAAAGTCGGACTTTCATCATTAGTGGATTCAGTGTCACATTCTTCAGTGGGAAGTTCAAGAGTGTGTAGAATGGTTTTGGTTAACATACTCTTCAACATATGACATTTCACCTGTGTGGTGCTCTGAACCCGCAAATCCAACTGCCAACTCCGTCTCCTGTCTTTTACTTTGGCAATGCCTGTCGACTTTGAAGCAGCATCACTCCTGATTGGATTGCTACATCTTCTTGAAGCTAAAGATCTACGTAGACCGTGGGTTGAGGATCGAAAACGTTCAATTCTGTGACCCACCAATCCGGGCTACCTGGCTTTTGCACAAAAATGTCAATACTATTAAATTGTAACATAATTTGATTGTCGGCAATCGTGAATTTGGGGAAACTGTAACCAAAATTGAAAATTTATATCAAAAGATGCTACGTAACTATAGCCAATCAGAAGACGACTAAAAATGAAGTTTGGCTTAGCTGCAAGGCCCTCAGCCAATCACAAACTACCTTCTATGCCGTTTGTCCAATATAATCAAATTATAAATCTGAGCCGGTTTCAGGCATATTTTTGTGATACATGTTGTAAGAAATCTGAGCCGGTTTCAGGCATATTTTTGTGATACATGTTGTAAGAACCTACAGTATGGTTGTGTCATTAAGCGTAAACAGCTTAAAGAAATTTAAGGATGTGCAACTCTGTGGAAAACAACAAATACTAGTCCTCAGTAAGGCCTATTAAGTTTCCGTCGAAGCTGATGCCTACATTACATAACGAAGGGGATCTCAGGGATGGTGGTGCAAGTAGTAGTAGTCAAAATTGCACCGAATCTGTTTAAAGGTACGTGTGTGGTTACATATAACGTTAAAAATGGTATGGTATGTTTTACTTAATTGAGAAGCACTAAGCGTCTCTCTATTACACCACACACACAGACAGGAAGCCCTGCCTTTTCCTCAAACTGGGGTGGTACTATCGTCAGCGAAATAACAACAGAGTATTGTGAATCAAATACGATGATGTTATATTGTAATTAGCATATTGAGACAATAATGTTAGCAATGAATCGACCCAGCATAAACAACTGACCATGAAGATAAATCAAGAATAGCCATCCACAATTATATAGCAACTATTTACTACTGTCTACCAAGAACAATTACTACACAAATTAAATCAATTCAGTTTTTTGGGGTGGGGGATGTGCCCTTCAGTGCCTGTGCTTAGACTAAGTAATTCAGGCTTAATTTGATTTTAATGTCTTCATGAAAAGAATATAACAAAATTATTATATTAATAGTACAGTATGCTTTATCTACATAGGAATCCTTAGACACAACATAACAAAAAATATATTAATTAATAGGTATATATATATATAATATATATATATTAATTAATAGGTATCAAAACTGACTTAAGCAAAAAATATTTATCAACACTTTGATGTCCAATTAAACATCACCACCTGCATTTAATATTGTATTATACTGATACTACTTATTTTTCTCTTCTTTCTTTCTTTTTTTTTTTTTTGGAAAACAACCTTTGATTAAAAAGAAACAATTTAAATACATATTTGATCATTAAAACCATCACAGTAGCATTGATAAGCTCTTTGAATTAGTTTGTTTAATCAATTTTCACACACCACAGACTCAAGTGAATGGAAGTTGATGAACCACAGCAGCCAAAGCAAATGCTCATTCTGCATCACCTGAAATCAAGAATTAAAGAAGTGCTTCCTGGTCGAAGTCATGTTCTCCCCTGTATTTTTTTTGTAAAAAGACAATAATATATTAAGTACTTTTAATAAACCATTGAGAAATTAGTAAGATGTGAAACACTGAGTGGTGGTATTACTTGAGGCTGCTATTGCAAATCAGGATGAAGCCTTGTCACTACATGAGGGATAAGGTTCGGGTGGCAATTCAGGCCATATTTTAGGCCATGGATAGAAACATGAATCAATTGAAAGTACTGTAGTCCTATCAGATTGGAACTGTATACTGTTTGTATGAATGTTGTTATCTATTTGATATGACATCATACCATACCGTACATTATGTTGATAAATATTACCAGATATTACACAAATTTATTTAGGGTTATAGAAGCTGCTGTCAAGTTGTTCTTTAATTTTGGCGGCCATTTTAAAAAGCGCCCTCAATTGCCTCTTGAAATCTTCACATTAATAACTTTAGCTAATTATAATTTACTCCTATCATTACATATTCGAAAGTTAGTCAAATCTACACCTTCTGTGCTTATTTTACCCATATATATGCAGTTTATTGGATTTTGGCGGCCATTTTGAAAAAAGCGCCCTCACGCGAAAGTTCTCAGGTTACACCCCTTTTACCTCACATATTCTGATTCCCCATAAAAAACCTGTCTAGAAAAACCATATGAGAATTTCTACCTCTCCAAGTGGCACCTATCTCAATTATAGCCTGGTCTATGATGTCGTGGTTATATTCCTCGACAGCTTCATATTTTCTAATTTGCTCTGTAGCAGGCATATGCTCCTCTATCATTTGAAGACAGTCGTTCAGTTGACACCTTGCTTCTTCTAAGGCATTTCTTCTGGATATAATGTCATCAATGTCATTTGAGTCAGTCAAGGACATTTCCAGATGAATTGCGCATTTTCGCCATGCTGACATTGCTGCCCTAAAGTTGCACTCGAGTTATGCTTATATCGTGGAACCCTGCTCCTGGTCATTCATCCTGCAAATTTATCAATGAAATGCAATATGCAAACACCGTAAGTAATACGTTATACCTATTTAAATTAAAATTACAAATCAGTATGGCAGGTCAGTTATTTTAAATAACTAATCATTTAATTGAAACCGTAAATAATGAAACAGATGGAATTATACTGGCAATGTGTAACAAATATAATATGAATTTGCACTTATAAGCAACAATCAGGAAAAAAACGTACAACAATTAAATCAACAACATTCGCAGTAATTACGGTATGTGCATGTTATCCAATCTCAAATAGTTTGCACATTATCTCAGTATGACTGTGACAAACAATAACTAAAATTGACTATCATGTAAGTCAAAAATTTAGAATTTGTAGGTTAATCTATATGTAATATAGTAGTAAGCCCAATCGCAAAGGATATAAGCACAACAGTATCGTCCAAATCGCAGTAAAACAGTCTACTCAATATAAAATAATACTCAGTAGAGTAATGTAGTAAAACGTCGCCGTTCGCAGTTTACACAGGGTCGCAGTGTCGTGTTAGCAGTGTATCATCCACGCCGAGCACGTATCGCATAGCGTATCCAGGCCTTACTCCATAAAGCTTATCTAAGCGTCGCATATGTCTCTATCAAGATTCATCATCGCAAATATTCCTCTAGGAAGCAGGAGTTTTCACTGTAAAGTTAATGAAACTCTCGGAGACTCGGAAAACTAGATGCAAGGGTCTCTACGTTTTAATATCAGTCAATAACCGCAGGTTACAATACATGAATCAGGCATAGAGTTTGCAATGGTTATTGTTGGTTACGTGAAATCTGCAATGAATAAGAAAGAAATGAAATGTGTAGCTAACGATCTGACGACTTATATATGTTACTATTATTAATAAACGATAATCTAAATTATGATATATACAGTATCTCCTTGCATCCATGAATTCTGTGTTTCGAAAAACTAACAATTACAATAGGCCTACTAGACAACACATTCATAATTGAAGCTTGGTCGGAAAAAGAAAGGCCTAGGCTAAAGCTACGTTCACATCAAGCCCGGATCCTGTCTGGAACCCGGAAATAATGTATGCGTTCGGTTGGTTCAAACAAACCAAGCTTGTTGTTGATTGGAAAAAAAAAACGTACGATTTCAGGATACAGGATTTCAGGATCTGTCGATCCAGATCCGGAGTCCAGATTGTAAATCGTACGAATTTGATGTCATATTCTTCACCACTGAACCCATTTTTTTTAACGATTTTTTCTCCGAACTCCGGACCGCAATAATCGAAAAATAACAGCGTTAAATTCAACCAAACAGTTGTATATCCATTGGTGATGCGGTCAAGCCAAATCATTTGCTTGTCGGCGATCGTCAACTGGATAAAATCAGGCCTTAAAGCATTATACGTTGAAAATTTCAATGACAATCAAAATTTATTTTATCAATTAAAATAAAAAAATAAAGCATCTAAGAGCCATGCTACCTTAAACTTTTCAATTTTCAACTGTAAAAGAAATTTTTGTACAATTTACAAAGGGTATCTCACTGTAAAATGTCAAAAACTTGGCCAATTTTTATCCGTTTATTTGCACGTTTCCGATGCTATGCACTTCTCCATTTTAAAGTGATCCGCTCCATATTTGGTACCAATGTTAATATAATTTTATAAGCTTTCATGTCAATGATAAATTGCCTACATCTTTAATCTAACCAATTACAACTATTTTAAATAGTGTAAACAATTCTGTTGTTCCTTGACGACGACGCTGACATAATTTATATAATAAAAGTTATATTGCTAGTTTTTATTCTACATATTTGTATCTCACCCTACCGAACAAGGCCTGTTTTACCTTGTAGCAAAGTTGATTATTTGTGAATTTTCCACATCCATCCTCATTCCTTTAGCCGTATTCGAAGCGAAGGGGTTTTTGACACACTGATTTTACCCCAGTGTTATTTTTAATCCAGAGTTAAACTTCACAATGCATAAATTTATAATATAACATTAACTTACTTCTGCATTACAATTTTTTTACAAAATGCACACTACGTACAATTTTATATTTTACTTTCGCAATAAAAATGGCATTTTTCATTCTTTATTGTGCTTTTCCTCTTTAAATGTCTGCTCTTCTGCATTGCCGGTGCTTTTCTTAAACTGTAACCGATCTGTGGATATGGTACAATTTATACTGCACCAAATGTAGTCCTTATTTACCGTATGCTTTGAAGCATGTGTTGAGGAATGCTGTATGGTGATGTTTCAGAAAGTCACATTGTGTTGCTTCAAGAATGTTGGTGGGTGTGAACTTTTTTATCATTTTCGTTTATGATTCTAGAAAAGAAAAATAGATAGTACAGATAAGGTACTTTGAAAATATCAAAAGAGTAATCTCAACAGATACTTGTTAAAACCTTTTAATTTTTGTTCAACAGGCTAAACAACAGTCAGTGGTAATAGGTGCCTGTTATGTAACAGATAAGGAATAAGCAAAGGTGTTCAACGGGTATCAACAGGTAAACATTGTAACCAATCAAAACGAAGTATCAATAGATCTCCCGAAGATTGCCTAAATAAAAAGGGCCCATTGCACTGTGAATGAGCGAGCAGGCTATCTAGAACAGCTAAAGGCTGAGTCCCTTAGCTGCTCTACTAATCTTAAAATATTTCTTTGTTCATATGTAATTGTTGTTTAAAAAAAAATTGTACTGGCAATTATGCGAAGAATTAAAATGGCGTGTAATTGTTAGGGTAGGGTAATTATGGTAGGATTAAATGGTATTGCTAACTCCCACAAACCCCCTAAAACCCACTGTAGAGAAAACCAAACAATTCAATTGTGATTGACTCACTTGGTATATCAATAAGAAAATTAAATACATTCACAAGAACCTATTTTTTTTAGATAAAATGTTGATTTTTTTTGGTTAAAAAATACTTGCAAATACACCACTAACCTCCAAACACAGTGCGAACCCTGTTCAAACCCTTTATTGTAGAACTCTCTTTTTCTTTAAAAAAAAAAAAAAAAAAAAAAAAAAAATAATAATAATAATTTGATGTTATCTAGATGTGTATAAGAGACAGTACCAATACCCTGATTGAATTTCTGGAAAATTGTGATTCCACCTCCATGAATTTGGCCACAAATAAATTATTTTAGTATTAATAAATGCATGATTTATGTTGATTTATTGATTATGTTGTTGCTATTTTTTAACATTTAAATGTAAAAAAAAGTGTTATTCGTTGCTTTTTTTTTATCTTTGAATATGTAATTCCTGAAAAAATAAAATATAAATGGCAATTTATTTGATGTTTAATTCCTTTTAAAAACTAAATTATTTCAGTTTAAAAAAAATGCATATAATGATTTAAAAAAAATCAAGTTTTAATACAAACTCTTATTATTGGGGGGCCATTTTTACCTACCTGTCATTTGGGGCCATTTTTACCGGGGCCATTTTTACCGGGGCCATTCCACTTCAGTTTTTCTGCATATATATATTAAATTTCTCATATAAATACAAAGGTGCCATGCTTTGTTGTAACTGTCCCCCTTAATTT
>NW_022752236.1:0-1144 GCF_011630105.1 Anneissia japonica
TATGTCGTTCTTATATAGCGCTTCATGCACAAAACCTCTAAGCTTTGTTTTTAGCATCCACAAAGCCTCTAAGCGCTTCACATTACTACCCTGGTCATTGGATCAAACACATGGAATACATGCTCAACACCAAATTAAATTATTAAATTAAATTATATTATTATTCCATAGTAATATAATATTGCAGCTAGTAATCAGCGCTGTTGTGTTGGAACCTACCAGGTACCCACTTGTACTCCTGGGTGGAGAGAGGCAAACGTAGGTAAAGTGCACAAGGACACAAGCAATTTGCTTGAGTCGGCAGTCGGCAGTCCAAGCCCCAACCGATGCGCTTACCGCTTCTACTATATATATTTTATATACCGTATTTTATATTTTTTTACTCTCCCGACGTGCTTTTTACTCTCCTGTATTTCTCTTGGTTGCTCTTTTGATTTTCAGTTTATGTTGAGTTTCTTGATTTTAAACACTCAAGTTTCTGTGCCTTATTAATTTGCTAGTATTTTGTGGTGACATTTCTGTTACTGTTTTTGTTTTATTTTGAAGTATTTTGGCAAAACGCAGCAGAAAACATCTAGACCGGCACTACTCGCGATGACAATTCAAAATTCCCGCCTGTGAGAGTTGACGTGAAGTTCAACACCTCAAGCCCAACGTTTGATGGAACCCTAAAATACCCATCTTCAATTGGATCTGTGGATAGAAACTGCTGATCATTATATTTTAAACTTACGTATCTCAATTTTTGTGAAATCGAACGTAACATTGATGTTTTAAACTTAGTTTTTCTTTTGTAGTGATTAGAATTCCGGAATTCCTCGGTGATCACCTGATTTCGTGCCCGGATGGCGGGAACTATGAAAGGTATTTTTATAGCGGTTTCCTTCTACCTGTTTTTGTTTTAAAAATTACATCTTAATCTTAGATATGAACAAGTTACTCACAAGATTTCTCCCTCTTCGATCTATTTAGATAATGCAAATCAAAAGATTTCAATAATGCTATCGGTAAGTGTTATACGTATCTATTCACATCAACTAAAAAATTCTCGCATTATGATGGACCCATATTAAATAAGATTTTTTTGTCACCAAAAGGATATAACCACACTGTTAATAATGATATTGATTTAAAATATGTATGC
>NW_022752237.1:0-507 GCF_011630105.1 Anneissia japonica
CTAACCAATGAAATCATCATTGAAGTTACACCTTCTAAACACATCTTGCTTAAGCTTCAATTACCCTACGTTTATGCTTTAACTATGCTTATGCATTTAAAATATGTTATGTTTTATTTAAGCCTATAACTACATTAGTTTATCTTAATACTACGCCGGCATCTTAAAATTATTATTATTTTTTTTTATTTTTTTTTATTTTTTTTTTGAGATCATACACTAAACATATAAAATGATCGAGCAACATGACATGATGTCTGAGATGATTGCAAGAATTGAGATTGTGGAGTATGTGAATAAAATTGCATTTAGTTCAGTTTGAAATCAGTTTTTTGTATTTGGTGTTATAAATGGTGTTCAGTGCTTCACATAATCTTTCAAATAACTTGGTGCTTTTACGCTTCTTCCTGCACGTGTGGTGTATTTCGTTTCTCTATGTTCATTTATTTCAGCACTCTTGTTGATTGTGGGTTTGCTTTGTATAGTGGTGTTGTTAGTAACTTTTGT
>NW_022752238.1:0-1477 GCF_011630105.1 Anneissia japonica
GTACTGACGTCTACGTCCAGGCGTCAGGCCTAGGCAGGTCTACTTGCACATGAAGCCTAGCTGGGCCTTATATTCCATGTTTTAACGACTCTTGAGTGTTGTAAAACAAAATGGACCTAGACAAATCAAGTACAATACGTAATTTAATTTTATTTGGCCAACTTTAGTGCTTGGCTGTCTTAATTTGTCATTTTCTAGGTAAGGCCTCACCTATAGGCTAGGGCCGGCCCTGGGCTACTACTGTACTGACGTCTACGTCCAGGCGTCAGGCCTAGGCAGGTCTACTTGCACATGAAGCCTAGCTGGGGCTAGCCAGCCTAAAATATGAAACTCTTTACTATTGGAGTAGGGCTAATGGTAAGGCGGCGGCGACACCACTGGAGCCGGTGGTGGTGCCAACTCAAACAAGACTTGCATTGTGACAACACTTTAAAATATAAAATCATGCATGGAATAGGGCTACCATCCTGTAAAGTTTTTTAATTTAACGTGTAGGATATCTAAAAAATCAGCTCAAATTTGTGCGGAAAAATGTTCGGAAAATAGGTGCGCAGAATCGTAATTGCATTGGTTATTTTAAGATTTGGTCAAAGTCTAATTTTCACAAAATCTGCATGGAAATCAGCCGTTATTTTCCAAAATGCGCAGACAAATTTTTAGGTAAAATTTTTGCGCAGAGGATATATTCCCTGTGCAGACCTTACTATACACTCTTATAGGGCTACTGTATATCCTCCGTACAAAGATTAGGCCTAGAATTCCATCTGCGCATTTCAGAAAAATATGTCAGATATCCTTGCAATTTCTTGCAGAAGATTAGGCCTTGGCCTGTCTCTTAATATACAACCATGTATTAAGCAGTAGTTAGGTTTTTGCACACCTGTTTTCAAGTGGCGGCGTTATGTGGTAGGGGGAAGTTTTGTGGAAAAAATGAACATTGTAAGCAAATTGGCCAACAAAATTATTTGCTCTGATTGGTCTGTCTGTCATTTCAAAGACACTGACCACTAAAAAACAATGCATTTAACAAATATTTTCCTTGTATAATAAATTACTGAGCATTTAAATAAGAATGCAAGCAAATTAATGTTAATGTTGTCATTTTATAAATTATAATTGTATTCCCAGTCTGCTGTGGGAACACATTTCCCCCTAAAATTTTACTCTGTCCCCCCCCCCTCCTTTTAGTTAGTTTTTGAGATATCCTCTACGCAAATAAAATACTAATACATACAGTGTGGCATTGTGATTGCAGTTCCTATTAAGACTAAAAACTATGTATTGGAAACTGGAAGTAGAAGAATAATGTTTTTGTTTACATTAAATTCAATATTTTTTCATCATTTTTTTCTTCTGTTTGTGAGACAAGTTCATAATCCAGGCTATTAAACATTTAAAAATACATTAGTGTTTTAAAGGGGGAGTGCGGGGATGAAATAATTAATTTTTAATTTAAAATAGAGGGATGGGCGACCAC
>NW_022752239.1:0-1646 GCF_011630105.1 Anneissia japonica
TGAACTGCCAGAAATGTTTTTTTAATGTATTTTGACTTTGAATGAATAAAGATACCTTGATATATATATAATTTGCCTATATAATAATCCACAATATTGTGGTCTAAAAGCACATTTTAGACCATACTAAGCCATAAAATCTCCAGCCATAAAGGGATTTTTTATTCCGGGCCGTCGACAAATTCTGGTGCCCACTGCTGACTGGTATCCACGTGAGCCCTCATGTCATCAGTATCCTTGCCAGAAGATATATTATGTGTGTGATATTTATGTGTGAGCATAGGCAGATTGAAAGAGCTGGGCCTGCTTCCTACCCCTAAATTTTTGAAAATTAAAAAGAAAATAGGGAAAAAAGAAAACTACTTTCAAATTTAAGTCCGAGAGTGCAAAGATCCACTTTGATTTATTTCAAATTCCTCGGTCTGTAAAACCATGGAGTTATTGTATTGTTTATTTATATATATTTACTGCCTTTCTGCAACCCCCTCTATTCCAAATGGTGAGAGGATAAATTTTGAAGAGTACTCATGCAACCATAGTTTCATAGTGTGAACAAAAATGCATAATACATTTGAACTTGCCTAAGTCGAATCCAAAATGGCATTGAAAAAATTTGACTTACAGATCGTTACACAAGAAGTTATGTAAAATAAGATCCACTTTGACAAGTTTAACTGTATTACATTAATGGTAGTCAATGAAAACAAATAAACATCAACAACTAACATACACCATCACTCATTTATTCGACACCACCATGGTGTACAAATTATACATTTGGTTATGAATATAAACATTAGGGTTGATGATAGAGACTGGAGATTTAGGAGATAAACAAATTGTAAACAATAAATTAGAGAAATGGTTAAAAAAATTGATCCCTTTTTATTTGCTCTAATCAATGATTAAGACTGCTAATTTCTTAATTTTTGACATTGTACACATTTTCTTAAATTGGATCTAAACAAATCTTGATTTTGATATCTGAAGCATAATCCAGCTGGTGCCCTGTACAAACTTCATTTATTAAATTTGAAGAATATAAAATTCCAGGTATTTAGATTTGAATTGAAAAATTTGCCTAAAAAAAATTCCTATTTTCTTTGTTTTATATTCCGTTCCACATTTGAGCTGTCGTGACAAATGAGTCTTCTACAAAAAATGAGGTATTGGTATATTTAGATAGGCTGTATTTTATATACAACCGGAGTAAAATCGTTTTCAAGTTCTGAAGTCTTTGAAAACATACTTTAGAGGAAATTGCCAATAAAGATGATAAACTGATAAATTGTGTTGGTTTCCCTATCAATGAGCTTTACAAAATGTGCCTCAAATACACTAATGTAAATCAACTCATTGTAACTCAATGTTTGTCAAAATATCACTTCATAAATTGGCCAGGCGTACAACAAGACTCATTTTGTCATGACACCTCACCTCACCAAATGACCATCTTCTTTTTGGTGGATCACAAACCATTGTTGAAATAACAAACTATCATAAAATATAAGTATGAAACATTAAAATCAGCATTTATAATGACCTTGGCCTATTTTGGTGAAGATCTCACCAAAGATGCATCTAATACCCGATTCACACGTGAAGTTAAATTTAACAAAAAGTAACAAATTGTAACCGAGCGATCT
>NW_022752240.1:0-532 GCF_011630105.1 Anneissia japonica
ATGTAGAATGGAAAATACTTTCACGTGATAAGATTAATATTATTAGCACTGTTCCCTGTTTCACCAAACTGAAAAGCGGCGCGTATGCTTAGGTTCAGTGAGTAAATCATCACCGTGTTGTATTAATCGTTAAATTAATTTTCATTACATTAAAATGTTTGTTGATAATTAAATATTGGAAAAGATATAGACCATACATTTCTACAAATAGCCCATGAATTCGACTTAATAAATTACCAATATTCAATGTAGTACGATATAGACCTAATAGGGCCTATTAATCGAAGTAGTATTCGTGTTATTATTGATTAGTAGGCATTATTATTCAGACCTATGTATAATATTATCCATATTTATACATAGTATAATGCTAAAAAAGTACCGTAATATTTAGTATAGCATAATATATGCACAGATCATATATACGTATAGGGTATGTGATATAGCGGTATGTTATATGGCCTAGTAGGCCTAGTCCATATTTATACATAGTATGCTATTGTACAAGTACCGTAATATTTAGTATAGCATA
>NW_022752241.1:0-646 GCF_011630105.1 Anneissia japonica
GTTCTTCATCTGGTCATTTTGTTCTTCATGACTGATTTTGTTGGTAGGCCTATGATTATTTGATCCTTTGTCTGTGATTGTTGTTCGTTATCGACGATTGTTAATTTTGACATAAAAAATGAAATATCAAGCGATACATATTTTATTATCAAGAATCTGATTAATGATTGGAGGCTTGTCAAGCCATTGAAGACACCATCCTTTAGATAAGTTATTTGTTTTGAAGACAGATCCCTTTGTCTTCAAAGACAAACGACGGTAGCCAGGATTTTGAAAGGGTGGGGGCGGGGTACGTAGTACCGAACGGGGTGGATTTCAGAAGGGGTGTCCCTCTCCCTACAACTGTTGAAAATAGTACCTCTAAAGGGCCGGTAAATTCATTATCATCACATCACCATTGTAGGCCTAGTAAAAAAGAAGTGCTAACAAATTTTTCATAAACGTTTATCAGCGATTTTCGGCAACCAAAGATCTAAATAATCTGTGTGATGGTGTATAGAAAATTAAACCTGAAAACATTGTTTTTTAAGTATTCGATGCACATTACCTACTTCAAGCCCCCTCCCCATCCCATGATCTTAACTCATGGTCATACCCAAAACAACTTAGGTCTAACTATAGCTTATTACCGCACGATTTTATTATA
>NW_022752242.1:0-604 GCF_011630105.1 Anneissia japonica
ATAATAATAATAATAATAAAAATAATAATAATAATAATAATAACGCATAGAAAAATCATTAATGATTAATTGTGTTCACACCTAAAAATCGGGAAAATTACGATGTACTGTATAACAAACCAAAATATTAAGATTGAACTGAAGCGCCTACCCCTGGCATCCCAAGACCGAACCATCGTGTGCTCGGTGAAGATTATTATAATAGTATTTTAACATGGGTATTATAAAGGTTAGTGCACGTGTTTGAATATTAATATAATATTTAAACATGTTTATTATAACGGTTAATACACATGTTTAAATGTGGTAATGTTTAGGCATGTGTATTTATAGTTATAATACAAAATGATTACCCTGCCGCAAAATGGACGGTTCTAAATCGCCCACGACTCAAGCACATGGGCTTCTCGTTCGTGACGTTGTGCACGGCCGTGAGAGTGAGTAATCGTCTGTAGATCGTATGCAACGAAGATACAGAATATCGGGTCCTACTAAATACCACACGGGACCACTCGCGACCACACGGGTGCAAAAATGATAAAAATATTACCACACGAGAGTAGAAAACTACTTAATAATCAATAGAAACCAACTTTTAGTACGG
>NW_022752242.1:621-844 GCF_011630105.1 Anneissia japonica
AATTATCCGAATTCCGTTAAAAATCGATGTATCTTGATTTTGATTTGTTGGTTTTTCCCGTCGTGTCTCGGTAATGTAATGCGTTAATTGTGGATCTGTAACGCATTGACGTGTCCGATGAAACGCATTCAACCATGACCTTCATGTCTGTGTTTCATATCAATCAAGATAGGCCGTTATATACTGCCACGTGAACGGTAATAAACCTATTCTACATAAAATG
>NW_022752243.1:0-748 GCF_011630105.1 Anneissia japonica
GGGGGGGAACTGGTTTATACCTCTATAAAGCTGAAACATGGCAGCCCTATTGTTCTGATGAATTTAGTAGACATAAGAAGTGTTTTATTCGTCAAGCCTGGTTAGAGAGGGTGTTTTGTCGGGGTGTGAATGAAAAAGGGACGGGGTAGGGTTATGGGGGGACTGGATTTTTTAAAAATAATATAAACATTTAAAAAATATAACATTTTCAGAATTATGCAAATATTTACAAGTAAAATGATCAGGATTTCTATTGTTGCAAGCTACATTGTAGCATAGGGAGGAGGTAAACAAGCTGTTTAACCAAGACAATAATTCCTCCATTCGAACTACCGATTCCATCATTAATGTACTGGTAGATCACATTAACTACTCTGTATCTTCTTTAAAATCAAAAGATTTAGCGTTATTTATGAGTCCGCAATACTAAATTGAATGCTAGGCCTATACCTTTCTTTGTGACCAGTGATCCAAATCAAATTATGCCAAGGGCTGATGGGAAATTATGCTAAATTATACCAAGTGTTTAATTTAATGGTTGTTTAATAAGCACCTTTCTCCCACCTAAAATGAAAGCAACACTATTTTCAATACTATTACTGTATAACCAGTGGTGCATCCAGAGTCGACGGTATCAGGTCTGATGTTCCCGACTGGGAAGAGTGGAGGAATTGGAATGGCAATTTTCCGGACGGGAAAAAGTTGCCGAGGTCAGGGAATCAAGAACCCTACAACATATATATATATA
>NW_022752244.1:0-547 GCF_011630105.1 Anneissia japonica
AAATAAACAGTGATATAAATACAATATTGGTAAATTTGGTAAACAGTTAAAAGATATTAACCGATGTATACTTACATCATACGTGTAAATAGACAATGGTTGATACGGGTTCACAGATATCAAAATATCACCGATATATGTCTGTGGAAAAACACAAAGAAATATATAATTATATGTACAGTTTGTCAAATAAAGAATCGTTACTATCTATCCGCTAAATAAGGTGCCTCTCGTTATCAATAAAGTGCAATATTGATACAATTTATCATTTATAAACGAATATCATTAATCATTATTATAATTTATTTTTCATTTCAATTTCAGTGTTGTACTGTACATTGAACTTTAGTAAATGAAACTACTGTATCTACAAAATAAGTTCACTCCAAGTAGCACAAATATAACCATTGATTAATAATTAAAATTCTCCATTAACTTAACTCAGCCTTAGCCACCGTTCGTTATTGGCAAGGGCCCAATGACATAATAAATATGACATATATGACACACACACACACCTACATAGGCCTATATATATAGGCCTATA
>NW_022752245.1:0-519 GCF_011630105.1 Anneissia japonica
TATAACAATAGTAAACGTGTTTGACCCGTTTCTGTCGTTGGGGATAATTTGTAGATCGCGCCTTAATCTTTGTTCAAAAGCAATAGTTTTGTATTCACATACTAATAATATTAGGCTCCTGTGTAATTTTATATGCTCCTCTATTAGGAATAATGAGATTAGTGTCAAATTTAGAATGAATTTAAGCATTCTCAATGTTTTAAAATAAATTAAATAAAGAATTTCTAGCAAAAATAGAATTACAAAAGTAAAGACATCAGGACAAAACAAATAAATACATAAAGTTCAGCACAACAAATATCTCCGTTATGCAAGAACATAGTATGTTTCTTCTCTTTAACATCATCCAGAGCATAAGGTTGAGGGGTGCGTGGTAGAAATACAACTATGGATTAAAGTTCTTAAATTTGCCGTCAGTTAACTTGTAACGTATTACTGCAGGAACGCTTAGTGAAATATATGCAAACTCGACGTTTTCCATATTGCGTATCTTTTCAAGGTGCTTTTCTCTTAACATTT
>NW_022752246.1:0-959 GCF_011630105.1 Anneissia japonica
CATTTTGGTCGCACCACTTTACAAAATCTATTACTTGGCCACGATACATCGCTTCATTGTTGTCGGGTATCAGCCCTGAGATTGTGGCATCATCGGCAAATTTAACCATATAACAATCATTTATATCTATGACAAGGTCGTGAGTATAAAGTGAATAAAGGAAAGGTGATAACACGCACCCTTGAGGCACGCCCATGCTTAAGGTAATAGTATCAGAAGTAAACTGACCCACCTTTACAATTTGTGGGCGTTTAGTAAGAAAGTCAAAGGCCTATTTACATGTATTTATATTAATACCTAGTTCTAACATCTTATGAAAAAGCCTGGAAGGGATGACTGAATTAAAAGCAGAGCTGAAATCAATAAACAGCATTCGAACATATCGTCTATCTCTCTCGAGATGTTGCAGCACTCTATGAAGCATGCAGATTACCGCGTCCTCAGTTGATCGGTTTTGACGATAAGCGAATTGATGTGGATCAAGACCAAGTGGGATTTCGGATTTCAGGTGTCCAAGTACGAGTCGCTCGGGACACTTTATAATGACGGAAGTTAGCGCAATAGGGCGATAATCGTTCAGTGATTCTATTGATGCTTTTTTCGGAATTGGAATTATAATGGATTTTTTGAACAATTCGGGAATTATATGTGATCTCAAGGACCAGTTGAATATAAGTGTGAATACGCTACAAAGCTGGCTACTGCATGTTTTTAATAGACGGGAACTGACTCCGTCAGGTCCGGAGGCCTTTTTCGCGTTAAGTGACGCAAATTCTTTCCGTGTATCGGCGCTCGTGATGACAAGGGGCGGTTCGGAATCACGCCTCTAGTCAACTGATGCAGAGACCTGTTGAGTAGAGTTCACGTAATATGTTGGATGTTGTGCGTCGAACTTGCTAAAAAAGGTATTTAATTCGTTAGGCAAATCAGCATCGTTAGTATAAGTTTTATTAGACTGA
>NW_022752247.1:0-1121 GCF_011630105.1 Anneissia japonica
AGTCAAGCCTGCAAGCCGACCCATTTCACCAACATGTCGCAAAGGAAATATCTGACGGATCACTACGGTCTCTGGGTAGACCTCAGAGCCATCTCGGATAATACCTTGCACGGAACTGGTAGAAAGATAGATGCAGATTCCGGCGGATTGAAATTGCAATTGACACGAGACGCAGAGACGGCAGCGCCGCTAGATTGCTACGTCTTTATCGTCGCAGACGCCCAACTAAACATACGGGAAAACAGACTCGTCGGAGTAAACTATTAAGGTCGGCATATTAAAAACCATGTTTCCAAAAGAGGCTCACTGCGCTCTGATAGTCGGAGCGACAAATTGCGGCAAGACCGTTTACGCGTTAAATTTACTCGAGACGGAATACAAGGATTACTTTAAAAACATTGTATTTATCTGTCCGACGTTTAGCGTCAACTCGAGTTATAGGCGCGCGTGGATAGAGCGAGACGAAAACGTCTTTTCGATCGACCCCGGCGAGTCTCTGGACGATTGTCTGACGCATCTCTGCAACAAGTTTGACGACGGCGTCGAGACGCTTTTCGTGATCGACGATTGCAGCAGCAACAAGGACATGAAGAGAAAGCAGCAGACGCTGTCGACGCTCGCCTTTTCCGGTCGTCATCACAAGAAATCCGTTTGGATTCTCACCCAAAAGTACAATTCCATTCTCAAAGATTTCAGAGAGCAGGTTCGATGGATCGCGCTCTTTTTCTGCAAAGACAGAGACAGTTTTTACGATTGCCTGCGAGAGAATGACGTGATAAAAGATGCAGACGACAAGAAACGCATCAAAGACAAGATTGACACGACGTGTTTTAGCAAGTTGCTGTTGAAATGTGATAGACCGACCCGTTGGGGAATTCACATCGGATAAAAATATTTTACATTTATTAAAATGACCGACATAACGCACGAGATGCAAGCTCACGCAGAGCTCGAATCCAAGACCGACCCGCCCGCGCAAGCGCCCCGAAAAAAAAGCGTAAACCCAAAAAGACCGCGTCAACCGCGTCAAAGAAGGTCGAGTCGACCGAGCAATCGCTTACGCCCGAGCAAGCTCGAGACATTTCCGACGAGCTAAAAGACCGAATAAAGTCTGTCGTGAG
>NW_022752248.1:0-739 GCF_011630105.1 Anneissia japonica
TGATTATGATTGATGATAATGGTCGTTTCATTCTTGTCGTCCTCATCCTCTTCTGAGGATGATGATTGATAATGATGATTAATAAGGATGATGATGATGTGGTTGATGATGAGGACAAGGATGATGATGATAGATGATGATTGTAATGATGATGATGATGATAGATGATGATTGTAATGAGGATGATGATGAGGATCTCTTATACACATCTAGATGTGTATAAGAGACAGGGATGATGATGATGTGGTTGATGATGAGAATAAAGATGATGATGGATGAGGATGATTAGTAGGATGAAGGTGATGGTGATGATGTTAACAATGATTGGTGAGGATGGTGAGGATGGTGATGAGGTTGACGATGATGGATGAGGATCAATGCCATGGCCAGGATTTTCAAACGGTGTGTGACAATATCAGAGCGGACCCACTTTACGTGTAAATTCAAACAATGTGGACCCATTTTACGCAAAAATATGAAATATCTGGACCGATTTTCTTAAATTTTACCCATATTTAACTAAGTATCTGAAACCATTTTATGCATAAAATTACATAATTTGGATCCTTTTTTAAAATGTGGACCATTTTTTGTGGACCCATTGGAAAAATGGTGTGGGACTGTCCCAACTGTGCCAATAGCTGGCTATGCCATTGATGATGATGAGGATGATGGATGATGAGGATGATGATGAAGAAAATGATGAAGAATGAGGAGGATGAAGATTATGAGGATGATG
>NW_022752249.1:0-867 GCF_011630105.1 Anneissia japonica
AACTATTTAGCCAAGTTCTTGTTACATTTGATATACATAGCGTATGTAAAAGTGACTAAAAAAGTTACATTTATTTCCCCTACTCCCATCTTAATTAGTCCAAAATAGGATATTTTATGTCAAAATTTCAAAGTGCTATAAAAAAAATTGCCCAAGCTCTAAGAATGGGGATTTTTTTCTGAGACACTATATGATATACTGATTCAGAAAAACCAAAAATAAATTTTCCTTTACTTTTTTCCCGCTAATTTTCTACTGCACCCAGGCTATGACGGATGTTGTGAAATACATAAAAAAAAAAGAAGAAATATAAGCCTATTTAAACTAAACATGTGTTATGAATACACAGAGTATAGTATGCTTATCCGTCCATGAATAAATAAATGAAATACAGTACGAATTTATTATATAATGCAATATAATTTGCAATGACTATAGGCCTATTATATTTATACGAGCTGACTGAATGTTGTGAAATACATATAAAAATTATGTAGGCCTAGGTCTAATTAAATCAAACATGTGTTATGAATACATAGGGTACAGTGTGATTATTATTCCAAGAATAACTCGTGAAAGAGACATAAACATATTATAAAATGCAATAAGAATAACAATGACTATAGGCCTATTATATTAATACGAGTTAGCGGATATTATGAAATACATATAAAAATATGTTGATATACTTAAATTAAAAATGTGCTATGAGTACACAGGGTACAGTACCGTATGCTTATTCCTCCATGAATAAATAAGTGAAAGAACTATAGACATATTAATGCAATATGAATAACAATGGCTAGGCCTGTTGTATTTATCATACGTGTTCTAGTTCTGGTTCTGGTGGGTAAAGATCGACCTCCA
>NW_022752250.1:0-1028 GCF_011630105.1 Anneissia japonica
AATAATATCTACTAATGACTTTGATAAATTCTATGGATTATATAGAGATTTTAAATGATATAATTTACAAAATTAGCTATAGAAGTTACAGTAGTTATGAATATTTGTACATTTAAGTAGTGAAGTGCTATAGTATAACATATTTCTTCATACATCTCAGTTTCATATTGTTTGTCCAAATATCACCATATCTGAACGAAATATTGCAAGGCATTATGGGCAATAACAAACCATGATGGGTACCCAAATATAAGCTTTAGGCAAATGATCTAAGCTATTTTATTTTCTAGAATACAGAAATAGGTATCATATTTTATAATTTCTTAGAAACTATTATTTTTGTATGTAACACACTTTATTTAAAAAATTGAATACAAGGCCCACTCATGGCCCAACCTGTAATATATGCCTGGCACGCACAAGTGCCAGGTATCACACCAGGTATACCATCACCAAACCTTACATTATTTTTAATTGTCTGTTTATTTTCTGTTCTATTTAAAATTTATTATTATTATTTTACTTAATTTGATAAAGTAGGCGTTCAAACAACCTTAAGTGTCTGTGTACCCCAACATCCACGGTCACCCAAGGGCATACCGGTAGATGTTTCCTGGACTGTGAGGTTCACGATTATTTTAATAAACTGAAAATTGCAGATCTATATTTGTAATACAACTTATAAATTTAACTTAAAAACAAATATCAAATTTAGTATCACGTTATTCAGCCATAGAAAATAATTAAAAGTTGTAAAAAATACCAAAAATACAATCACTTTTACATAATCGCAATTATGCAATTATGTACTTCTGACTGCAAAAGCAACTGATTGAAATAAAATGTTGTATCACTTAATAAAAATCATGAATGAACACACCAGCTAAAAACCCAAGCAAGTCCATATCATATATGTCTCAACTAAAAATAATTATATATATAATAACTATAATATTTTGTATAGGTGTAATTTTGCCCTACCTGACGTGGAAATGTACCGAATACTCAGTACATTTCGCAGTTGTTTT
>NW_022752251.1:0-946 GCF_011630105.1 Anneissia japonica
CATTTTTCAACTCGGTAGCCATCAGGTTGCCTCGTGTTTGGGACCAGCTCCCTAGATTGTTAACAGATGCTGCAGTTTTAGAAAGCCCATCCTCTTTTCTTTGTAAGGTTGATTTGTATTTTGATTCGCTGTAATGTTTGATTTTTTAATGTGTTGCTGAATTTGGGGTTGGGTAAACCGGCTTTGCTACAGTGATTTGGTTCACTCTGGTTGTCCCTGGTCTCCCCAAATTTCTGCTTTTTTGTTGTTGTTGTTGTTGTTGTAAATGACCAAATAAATAATGAAATGAAATGAAATGAAATGACCTACATGACCTACCTTCGAATATAGGACATATTTTCCAAAGACTTATGGCACCCTCTCTGTGATACTGACCAATAGACATCTCCATAAAAAGCAATGGCATACCACCAAATATCAAGAATATGACATATGGAATTAAAAAAGCACCTGAATTAAGAATAAAAAAATAGCATATAAATATAGGCCTTATACATAATATAAATATGAACTAAGAAAATTGTATTTTAAATAACAGAAGATTAAAAGTGTAATTGCCGGCCATCTAAGTGTATAGAATTTCCTTCCTCACCCTTAACTATTTTAGGGCTGAGGTAGTTTGCACCCACCATCTGTAAAATTCCCTCCCCGAGCCCATCTATTTTGAATTTTGTGATCTACTACTGTAATATTTTATTTCCCAATGCTGAAGTGTGGGTGTGGGTGTATGTATGTATGTATGTGTGTATGTGTGTATGTATGTGTGTATGTATGGGTGTAGGTGTGTATGTGTATGTGTGTGTGTATGTATGTATGTATAGATCTCTGTTAACTTGTGTGCATCAAATACTCGCAGGTTCTTCTTCTTTATCGTTACAAATTATATATATATATATGTAAAAAATTAAAATCCAATTCGGCTTTGTTCAAACGAAGAGTAATCTTT
>NW_022752252.1:0-780 GCF_011630105.1 Anneissia japonica
TTCTCCACTTCAAAAACTGTCATAACTCCTTTGATCTATGCTGCCCGATGGCTTAACCACTGGGGACAAGGGGAAAATATCTATCTTTGAAAAATCTTCCCCACCCCTTTATAAATGCCCTTTTCATCCCTGAAAGTGCCTTAAAAACCACGCATTTCTTGTTAGCATGGGGCAATTTCCTCTAAAAAATTGCACATTTTAGGGAGTTTTGATCAGTTTCAACGAAATTATAATTAAAAACACCGGGGGACAAGGAAAAAATATCCATCTTTGGAAAATCTTTCCCCATGACTTGACAAATGCATCCTCTGAAAGTGCCTAAAATTCTTAAATTCTTTGCTCGCATTTCTTGTTACGGTAGGCCAATTTCCTCTATAAATTGCACATTTTAGGGAGTTTTCATAAATTCCGACGAAATTAGAATTAAAAACACAAAGAAATTTAGCGCGCTTCGCGCGCATTTTTAGGTTTATCCTTTTTAAGTTATTTAAACACATAAGCCTAATAATAGTCCCAAACTCAAGAAAGACAAATTTAAGATAGATCGTTTTAACTAAAAATAAGGGCCTGAATATGTATTGATGGTGAAAGAATGTTTGTAATAAATAAAACCATGATGAAAATGCTTATATTTAGTTTCAAACACACTTGTGTGGCCTATATTATAAATAAGATAAGCCCTATGTCGTATTGTTTTTTATATGGGGAATGGGTGGGGTGGGGTGGGTATGGTAAATTACTAACCGGGAAAATAAATACCCACTCTGACCCAAGACCCCT
>NW_022752253.1:0-685 GCF_011630105.1 Anneissia japonica
AGTTTCAGTAAATGATCAAGTAAGCAAGCACCAAAGATCTTTTTAAAATGGAGGCTACAGTGTGGTGCTGATTATAAATTGGCGTTTATTCGAAAGGGTTATGAATTTGTGGGTGAAACAAACAAATGGTAACCCATCCATGTAGTGAATTGGTCAGCGCAAATGGAAAAATTACCCTACTTCATACGTAATGGTTTTAATGCATTACTTAACGTGCATTCTTTCGATCAGAAAGAAGGTTCGCTAATGTAATTTTCAGGCCTCCTGCAAAAACTACAATGAAAGCAGCGGTGAAAATGAACCAGAAACCAAATCTCTAGAATGATCTCAAAGATCAGTGCACGAAATTTGCCTTGCTAATGAATATATCTTCTTATGGATATTGCATCAACCTCAGCAAAACCAAAAATCATCTGCATCAGTTTTGGAAATATGGCAATTTTCCTGAACCCATTTTATTAAGTGCAAATTTAAATATGACTGAATCAATGAAATATCCTGGTGTTAATCATTTAAATGATTGTGAACTAGAAGATAGAAAGTGCCAAAAGGCATTTGTTCCTTACTCGGAGTACTGACATGTATACAAATGTTTGGCCTACCTCACAGGGCCTTCAGAACTTTTTTCTCAACTTATTACCTTATATTATTACCTTATAAAATAAATATATAGGCTACTAATACC
>NW_022752254.1:0-1041 GCF_011630105.1 Anneissia japonica
AACATTAATCTGTCATTTTGACAATGTTGGCATAAGGTGCCGAGGACGAACATTTGAGTATATAAGGAACATTTATTAATTTTTTCTGCGAAGTGAGTCTCATGAACGACAATTCACAATTTTGGTAAAATTAATGTTGAAATGAAGAATATATTTCAGTCTAATGTTAGTGCAAAATACCATTAGGCCTTTGTAATCACCGCACGACGCGCGACTAACATGGCAACTAACACGCGCGTGGGTAAATCGTCACGTACGCTGACGGTTTATGGTCTGGTTGCTATGGTTTTTGTGACGTTCAGCGAGTAGGCAGAGCCGTAGATAGAGAGAGTTTGGCCAAATCGGTTTCAATCACGTGACATACACCGGCCATGTTGTCACCAACGCGATAGGGTAGGAAGTTAGCAGTAATATTATAGATGATTGATTAATGCTATAATTATAATGTGAAATACCGTTATGTTGGGTTTGGGGTTGCTGCAATCGATCCAACAAGGAAACAAAAATGTATTAATTTCCTTAAATTCCAAAAAGGAGGAGGATTTGGGATTTTATTTTAACTTTGCATGGCGATCGAAAAATCTCGCTATCCACGTACGTAGTTAATTATAAGGCATGTACCGCCGCCCGCCCCACTTCGCGGTAATATATCCACCTACTACTACTAGGCCTAGACAGGCCTAAATCTCGGTACTTCTTCGGCCGAACACCGTAAGGTAGTACTTAAATCGGCTTAATTACGATGATAATATAAAAAAAAAGGAAGGATTTTCAAGCAGCAATGATTTATAAAAAGATGCAATGTTGCACTTTGCTGTTAAATTATATATAACTATCAGAAAGCTACATGAAGAATCAGTCAAAGGTAGCTTAAATTATAATTAAAAATAAAAATTGAATCCTCCAATAAAAGCGAAAACTTGTCCAAGGAGTCCTGTGCTATGCAAACATGCCCAATTGTACTTTACAAATCAAATAATTGTGCAACTAAAGATTTTAAAGATAAAAATATATTTTAAAGATATGCCTAATTGTATTATA
>NW_022752255.1:0-1852 GCF_011630105.1 Anneissia japonica
GCCCTCAATTTACTCAGAAAGTTCAGTACAGCTAGTTACCCGTATGTTTGAAACTCGAGCGTTGCTGTGTTTGGGTGTAATGTACACAATTTTAATTTTCATTCCTTGGTACTTTATTTTTGAATAAGATGCTCCACTTGGGCTCGTTTTGGCTACAATAGTTTAATAATTTGTTATTACCAATTACTCATTATCATTAATGAAATAACAGTCAGTCAGAGGGCTTATTAATATGTAATAATATGTATACTAAGGCTGAAGGTGGCACTTTACTATGATGGCCATCTTGGATGGTACACATACATAACTCTGCATTGCTGCGCCATCTTGTCAGCACTCTAGTTGTTTAATAGCTCTATGGTATAACTACATCCCTGGCTCTAATGTAGAATTCAATGTTTAATGAAGTTTATTAATTAGTTTATTTTAAGTGAAATCTTTGACTAGGCTGTATTGACACTTGGAACAAAGCCTTCTAAGAGATCTCTTATTGGAGGTTTAATCAATCAGAACTGTTAGCATTTGTGACTTCTTTGTGTGCCTCCATTCTCTCTTTCATCGCACTAAACTCTGGTACAAATGTTTGTTCATTACACTATTAATTATAGAATTATTAAGCTTCACACAATTAATTGAAGCCTGGTTGAACTTTATACAGGAATTGTAAAAAACTGATTTTATGGATTGGCATGTACAGTAAAATTTGTTGAGTGAAAAATGGCCATGTATTTGTATCACAAAATGAAAAATCCAGGATGTTTATTTTTTGATCATCCATGCATGGATGAATTTGAACTTAAAATGAATTAATATAAGCTCATGTAAACGCTTGTTTCCTGTAATAGGCACTAAATGATTTTGATGAATCGGTCTGCATCATTGTTCATGATCCATGTCTTCTACAATATAGCTTACAAAACTTCCAAATATTATCTGGATAATTATCGCTTTATTCATTTGGTATCATATGTCCACTTTAAATGTCAAATATTCTTAGAGTAATGCATAATTTTGTACAAGTATACAACTTTAGTGAACATTCTTGGCTCCAGAAATGAAAGCATCATCACAGTGATGAATTAAAAATTTATACACATATAAGTAGACAATATTAAACATTTACAGAAATGACTTACATAGGATTAAATATTTACAAAACATAACTATTACAACTGACATAATGGTAAATTGTTTGCCAATCAATTTGATGGAAATATATTGTTTCTTTATTTGAGTGCAATGTAAATGTCCAAATATTCTTTTTTTTAAATATTGAGCTTTTTATTGGATGCACAAGATAGAATACTATTAATAGATGTTACCAACTTAGAAATCAGGGTGCATGCATCCCGGATAGATTGGAATCCTATATCAAAATACACAGAACAGGAAATCTCTTTGGTTAATGGTCAAAATTGACAAGATTTTATTTATATGAAGTAACACATGCACTAAGCATCCAATGCCCATTTTAAGGATTGAAACAATTCTGGTTTGATGTTAAGTTTATTGCTTAAAAGGTGTCAAATATAGATTTGAATGATTTTTTTTTCTTATTTTGTGACTATTGTAGTTTTTTTGATACAATAAAAAGTGTCCTGTTAATAGAGGTGAAATTGTGTTGGTTTGTCCATTTTGCACACTCAAAAAGTGTCCGATAAGAAAGTATAATACATACTCCAAGTATTGAAATACACGCCATCGTGTTGGGATTCAATATTTCGACATTAATTATGTCATCATCAGGAAAAAAAAAAAAGTGTCCCTGTCCCCTTAATAGGAGTTGACTGTAGTATTAAAAGATATATTGCCCCTTGTTTCATGGAAAAGTTTTCCCTGAATAGGATGTCCC
>NW_022752256.1:0-4463 GCF_011630105.1 Anneissia japonica
TTTGGCAGACATAGAAAGTGTCCCTATCTCATTAGTAAGAGGTATCTCCTTAATTTCCCCTCATTCCACGAAAATGTGTCCCCTTAGTAGGGGTGTCCCCGGAATAGGGGGAGGGATTCTACTGTAGTACCACCCAACTGCCTATTTAAGCAGATGAAATTGCAGAGAAAACTAAAAAAAGATCCAGTCACTTCCAAAACCTTAAACAATTCCACTGAATGTTTAAATACCACAAAACAAGGAAATTATTTTAAACTGTATATAAAGGTAGCACATCTTATACCATGGTATACTATAGTATCCTTGCATTGGGAATAGCATGCAAGGAACAAATCAACGAAATAAAAAACAGGGCAGCCCGAACAATTTCCTTTGCCAAAATGTTTGCACATACACCACCACTTTCCTATAAAGTTGGGATTTTCTAATTAAAGTCAGGGGAATACCATCAGATTTGTCTAAACATTTTGTTGTCAATTCTCACATTCATTCTTACTTTAATCATCAGTCATCATTATTTTATATCCCTTTAACCTGCAGACTCTAAATGAAACTTGACATAATATTCTACTGTAGCGCCCGATACTATTTAAAACAATTATTAAAAACTTGTCCCATCTCACACATTTCAAAATCAACAAATACTAATCATCAGTAAAATTTCCCTTTTTATTTGCTTAAAAAAAAATGTTATAATTGATTGAATGATTGCAAATTAATTATTAGGTAGAGGTCTGGGATTGGTCTGGGGCAGTGACAGATGGTTGACCCTCTGAGACCTTGCATTGTTTACCACCACACATTGTAATTTCACAATAATTTATTTATATATCCCTTTGTTCTGAATAATAAACATATTATTAGTTAACAATTAAATGATAAAATTAATAATGATTAATTTGGAGTATTCAGAGTTTTAGATAGGTGCTATATAAATATACAATAATAATAATAACAATAATAATAATAATAATAATAATAATAAATTTAATAATTAATTAATCCTGTAGCTAAGATATGTATTATTTATAATATTAAAATTGCTACGTAGCACTGTAAATACAATATAAACAATATAGCAAGAGCTCTCAGCATCAGAGAGCATATCTCCGCCCACCGCCAATCTCGTCTATTAAAAATTCCTCAAAAAATATGTACTTTCCAACCACCAACCACAATCTACTTAAAAAAACTAACAAGAAAGTTTCATTTAGATGAGTTCTGTTTTTGAGATATCTGATCTGCAACATTTTATTGTATCAGTTGTACACTTACCAATTCCTGACATATTCTGGCTCAACTTATACCCGATTCACACGTGAAGTTAAATTTAACAAAAAGTAACAAATTGTAACCGAGCGATCTCCCGAGTTATTCCTACCGAGATAAAAAGCATTCACACGCGTCTGTAAGGTAATGCCAAGGTTGTGAAAAATTTATTCAGTGTTTATTCAATGATCCATTTTTTCCCCTACTGCGATATAGGTCTAGCCTAGGCCTAGTTGAGAACCCCTGTCACAGATGGACTGTTGAACTCACCATCACAGTAAACATTCGAAGCAATCAATACCCTTAACAACTGCTGTACTACTACTACTAAACTAGGCATAGCTTCCAACGTTTCTGTTGACTCTTTTAATACTAGTAATAGTACTAACACCATCCCGACGTTCATTTTATGTATATCTTCTTCTTCTACCATTACTAATTAACATCAATAACAAGGGTAATTCATACATTATTAAGAAAAACTAGGCCTATCTATTTCTAGTGGATCAGAATCGTATGCAGAAGGAAGAAAATTCAAAGAACCCCGTGAAACAGTAGATTGTTGTTGTGTTGAAATCCCTGCGCATGCGCAGATCCATCCATGTTACATCACAGAAGCTTTACCAGCCTCAGCGAGGCTGGTAAAGATTACCGAGACGCTCCGAGATTTTACAAGGGTATTACACGGAGGTACTTTCACACGTGCCGTAAAATGTTACTTTTGGTTACATTTTGTTACATTTGGTAAGATTTTTGTACGTGTGAATCGGGTATTACTGGCAAGTTTTACTTTTGAAATGGAAATACTTTGGAAATAGAAATATGGGGATTTGGTTTTTAGCATCACATGTTTAAATGTAAAGATGAATTAAAAATATTCCCAATAAGTTTCGAAAAAAAGTGAAGTTAGTACATATGAAATGCTGGACACACTGTAATTGCACTAAATTAAATATTCATAATATAGATATTGTTTCTGCCTACGGTAATACGGTAAACAAATTCTTTAAATGATCGTCATATCCACACCCTACTTTGCAACCAAAATTGAAACACTTCTTTAATATTAAAAAATAACAAACTGTTTTGCAATTGTCTTTTTATTCATTGATCCATTTTCAAGATATTTAGGTCAGGGAGCTTTTGGCCCTCAAATTCACACCCGAATTTGAATCGTCACCAATACTCCATAATTTCTTCCTTGTACCTTGGTTAAACTTTCACAAAGTTTCATTCATATCAGTTGATTAGATTTTGAGATATCTATCAATCAATCAATCAATCAATCAATCAAAAACTTTATTTATTCTCGAAATTGCAAGTACAGTAACATATATATAAACAATTATATAAAGCACAATAAAACATTACAAAAGACTTGTTCGATCAATAAACTATTATAAACAGATCGTTTTTCAACAAGTTCGAGCGCGATAAGAATAATATAAAAGCAAGCATAAAGTTAAAAGTTTTGCCTAAATTAATTAGGTTTAAAGTTTAAAAGTTTGTTGTCTTAAAAATTGCAAAAAAAAAGGGGAAAAAAGCGCATGTTAGAATTGAATAGTAGTAAATTGCATTATTATAATGATTGCATGAGACTAGACATTAATTAAGGCCTAGTATTAGTTAGCTTTTCTTTGACTTTTCTTTTGAATTGATTAAATGACATAGAGGGATTTATTTCATCTCTGTTTAAATTATTCCACAAAACAGGGCACTTGTAAGATATGCTGTTTCTTTTGTATTCAGTATTCGGTTTTGGAACATACATATTAAGGTTACCATGTCGAAAATTATAATTAGGTGTGTTGTACTGTATTAAATGTGATAAATAAAGTGGTACGCGATCTTTTAGAATATTGAATACAAGAAGTAAGTGTTCCAGTTCATTTCTTTTAGTTAATGATATCCAATTTGCTGAGTTTAATACTAGTTGACTGGATTCATCCCAATTTAGGTTACATGCAATCCGAGCTGTCCTGTTTTGAATTGTTTGTAACTTTTTAACTTTTTCATCATGGTCCTCACATCCACACCCTAATCAGGACCATCACCAAAATTTAATCATTTTTTCATTGAGTTATACCTAACACTCCCTGTTATTTTCAGTTATGTCTGTAAAGCTGTTTTTGAGATATTTCGAACACACAAAAAAAACTGAAACAGCAAAGCGATTTACACACACATGCACCCACCAACTTACACAAATGAAAATATATTTCTCCTGGCGGAGATAATAACAGCAGTGCTCAAATAGGAACATGATGTAAGAAATGTTTCAAGCAGACCTTCAATTAATTTAAGGGCTATGTTTGATACGTTTATCACATCATGTTCCACTATTTGTTTATGTTATTTTGTTAGGTTACAATCGGAAGGTCAAAACACAGGCTACAGTACTTCATTAAATTGAATGTTTATGTATATGCTTATAATAAGTGAAATAAATAAATACGTCCCAAAACATGTTTGCTATACTGTAGTCTTTGTTGAGTATTAAGTGGCTTATAATATGGTAAATGAAAATGATAATTCCATTCAGTTCCATCTTTGGACTATACTGTATCTGTATAAATGATAAAATCAATGGCATGTTTAATCAGATACAGATCCTTTTCATTGGAAATTACATGGTTGACAAGATGTTTCTCGTTCTCAAAGACATGATAAAAATATATTAAATTTTTAGTTACATTAAATTTTAATTTCAATAATTCTATAATTCTACAATTTCAGTGCCTATCATTGTAGATTTCCATTAAAATTTTGTGTTTAACAATACCGTTATTATTTTAGTGAAGTCCAATATTTAGTTAGTCCAATAACTAATAACCATATGAAAATTACTCTTTATTTTGGCTTATATAGGTACCCGTTTATGTATAGGACTTTATAATCGATACCAATTATTGGTGAATATCGGGCTCTACTGCCCCCATTAGAACTTTCAAGTTAATATAGTGGACATCTGATGTTGTCTCTGAATGGTGGGATAGAAATTTTGTCTTGTAAAGTCAGATATTTCTAGGTTAGCGACAATTTCATTATCAGTGTCAGTTTCATCGTATTCAATTACCTGGAAATTGGAATTTCTTTACAGGAGGATTGTTAACATATGTGACCACTTTCTTAACCCTCTGGATACCGGATTCTTTTGTAGTGCAAACCCTTGAATACCGGATTCTTTTGCAGTG
>NW_022752257.1:0-1382 GCF_011630105.1 Anneissia japonica
CATTGATGTGCATGGTACTTGTTAGCATTGCCTCCATTAAAATAATCAGACTGATTTTTTTTTTTATGGATGCGACTTCTCAGAGGGGGAATCTACAATAAAAATTCAAATGACCTTATCAGACGTTTGCTTGTGAAGCTAATGAGTGATTCTTAAAACAACAAATCGATACAGCATACTGCATATGCCTATATAGTGACGACTGGTTGACTTTAAGTTACAGGGGTATTTGATATTTTTTCATTGTTTAAATTAAACATGTCGCGTTAATTCATTTTTTAAATGCCTAAATTAAATACGATTCATTTAATACCGGTAAGCATTCTTGATGACTTTCAAATATTTTTTGAAAAAAAATTGCAAGTGTAAAATATGATTTAGGTCAAGAAAAAAAAAATAAGAGAAGGATGACGTATAGAACACCATGTGAGTAGATAAATTAAACAATGAAAAAAGAAATGACAGACAAGAGAAACTGCAAATTAATTGATACTGAGGCTACGTTCAAATTATATAATAACAAGTATCACAATCTAAAAGATAACATAAGATTAACATTTTATAGCAAACTAAACATACCAATTTCACTTAACAATTTTTCATTTAAATTTTAAACTAAGAACAATTTCAAGATTTCTTTTGTCAAGCCATAATTAATTAATAGAAAGAGGTCGTAATATGAATATTACTAGAGAAAACAGAATATGTTTATTTTTCGATAATTGTGTTATAGAAGACAAAACCCATTTCCTGTTTGTGTGTCTTTTTTATTAAGGCATGAGAAAGCAATACATCCCCGAGTTAAACTTATTTTCACTCAGTAATATTTTTGTAAATTATAATTTAATAAAATTCGTCGTATATCCATTTACTTAAAAAGCATTTAAAAAAGGAATATTTTGTATGTCCGAATATGGTATAAACATATGGTTTGTAAAATGGCCCAGAGGCCATTACGAAATAAAGAAATGATGATGATGATGATGACATGATGATGATGATGATGATAATGGTGATGATGATGATGAATCGAGAAAAAAATTACGGAACGAGAACGTTGCTCAAAACATCGTCGTAGTACACAGGATCTTGAAATACAAAACATCTAAACTACAACGATAGAGATAAGATCATCTTCAAGCGGGAGAATAGAGGTACCGTATAAAAATACTCAACACCGATCGAATCACCGATAGCATAGACTGAAACAACCGAACTGGGGTGTTATTATTTTTTGAGAACGTACAGTATTCACTACATTCATTACGGTAACACGTCAGGTAGGAAAAAATATCATTCTTAATAAATCTCCTGACACAGAAAACATCATCGAATAATTCTGCATTTGAAAAATTTGATAGGATTTTACTATTTTAGATATC
>NW_022752258.1:0-4248 GCF_011630105.1 Anneissia japonica
GTCGCCGTGGACGTGACGCGCCGCTGCCTTTTCGCCGGTCCCGTATCCGACTCGGACGCCAGCTAGGACGAATTCTTCTCGAGACCAGCCATCGAATCGCCACAGACCATCTTGGCCATAGTGAAAGGCATATTGGAGAGGGAGGTATGCACGGAAGAGGAGGCGTGCATGATGGCCGGAATCGATTGCACCGACTATGAGGAAGCACTTGAGTTGGTGGAAGCCGCTAGATTGGAGATGATGGAGGAGAAACACATCGATTACGCCGTCGACGAGGACAAAGGGAACGAGAACTTGGACGAAGACGCAGACTCGAACAAGGAAAACATCCCCCCTTGCAACGGAAAGCGTGATTCCGATTGCGACGAGGTGGTGAAGAAGAGGAAGAAGAGGAAGCTGTTCTTAAACTTCAGTAATACACAGTTGTAAAAAAAAGATAAATCGATAGAAATTAGTTCGATAAAAACTAAGATAAATTGAAATTGAGGTCAATAAAAGTGTTTACGAAAAAATATATATATTGTGTTTACTTGTCGTTATTCTTTCGAGTTTTCGTTATATACAAAGACCGCTTTGGAATAACCGCCATTGCAGAAATGAAGGCCGTCGCGAACGCTGCCGCGTCAATTTCGGAGGTACAGGCACGCAGATTCTCGCTGAGACCATGGCAAGTGAAACTGACAATGGACCTTAGAAAGCGGCCGCATCCGAGAGCGATCATTTGGTGTTACGATCCGAACGGTGATTCCGGGAAGAGTTTCATGGCTACATACCTTGCGGCGGTCGAGAACGCGATAGTCTTTCGCTCATGCGAGACGCACGAGGACACGTACGGGTACGGGGGTCAGAGGATAGCTGTGTTCGATCTCGACCGCCGCCAGAGGAGACGCGTCGATTACGAAGTGCTGGAAGGTATCAAGAACGGTCTGGCTTTCGGTGCGGAACGTTTCGCCGCGACCAAGTTCTTCGAAATCGTGCCGCACGTCGTCGTATTCGCAAACTTTCCGCCAGATCAGCGCGCACGATCTGACGGCGAATGGCACGTTCTGGAGATCACGACAAATTAGAGATTAGGGACAATAAAAAATAAATATCCGAGCAAAAAAAAAAATGTATTCTATATATTTTTTTTATTAATTGGTGTACCCACGCAAAAGTAAAACACACTATGGACTCATAATTCACATTTAATAATTTTTTTATTGATATCCTTTCATCGTCAAACATTTAAACTATTCATAACTTGATCGTAAGTTGGAGGTGCTTCGAATCCGGAGATGTGGACCACGACCCGAGTGTGACGATCGGAGGTAGCTTCTCTCCAGTCATTCTCAACTTTCTTCCACAGGCTCGCGATCCAGTACAGCCACCACCCGTTCACGGAGTTGAGACACACGAGAAGGCACCAGAAGACGCCGATGCTGAACTCGCACAGCTGACTCGACGTGGATTTCCCGTGGAAGATCGACGACGCAGAAACAAGAAACGCCGGAAGTACCAAGTTGAAAACTATCGTGAAGAGAAAGTGGAGGTTGACGACCGTTCGAAAAGATCTTTTCCTCGGCCTCTCTTGGTCCCAGAACTTTCTCATGACGATCAAAATTCTCCACGTGGCTCTGCTCCCCTGGGCGCACATCGTCACTACGGACATCGTGTGCTCCTCTTCGACGAATATCGATATCAGAAGAGAGAAGATGGCGACGACGTCGTACAAGCATTCTTTCCACCGGTGGACGGCATCGAAAAGAAGAGACTCTACGAATTTGAACAAGAAGACACCAAGGGCCACTGCGAACATGACCTGCACGTCCAATCGTTTCACCAGACTGCGGTCGTACATCACACCCGACTTAAAAACCACCATCACCGCCACGGCCGGTAAAAATATGCTTGAGTAGCATTGGATGAATCTGTCCGAAAAAGGAGACAAAAGAAAAAGAAAGAATGAATTTTTAAGGACACGAAAAATAAAGCAATCAACGTTTAAAAGAAAAACAACAAAAATTGACACTCACGTTCTGCACACGAGAAGTTTGTTTCGACGATTGAACGATTCGATCCGATCATACCGTATTTTTCTGAAGATAGCGATGAACGAGGCGTACAGAAACGTCCACACGTTGAGGGTCAAGAGGAATGCCGTCGTCATCGTCGGTTCCCACATGTTGAAGCGTCGATCATGAATGCGTTGAGAGTTGCTGTTGTCGCGATGAAGACATAAATAAAAAAAAAATAATGGTAATCACTTGGCTTTAATAGGTCTCGGTCTTTTGGAAAACGATCTGCGCCTCCTTTCGGCAGACGTACCGCGTTCGACGACGACGATCGGTCGAAGTGAACGGTCGGTAGACGTGCGCGCTCTTATGGACGCGTACGCGCAGACGACGGTCGCGACCACCAAGGAAAGCCAAGTTATCAGAGCCGGTATCCAAATGGTGAAAGGAATTCTGCCGATGAAATGCAGGTTGAATTCCGACATCGCTTTGCCGACGGCGCGAGCCGGAGCGATAGTGAGACTGGACAACGTCCTCGCAAAGGCTTCGATGGGTGACGCCGACAGTATCGGATCCACGATGTGCGCCGTGTGGTACGTTCGGCATCTATCTTCCTGAAACGCTATCTTCCTGCCGATCCATTGCACGAACGCGCGCGCTCCGCCGACGTCGTCCGGGGACTTGCAGTGTTTCGGGACTCTCGAAAGCTTCGACATCTCGGCCCTGTTCTCGGCGACTTTCTCCCTGTACAGCAGCAGCCAGTTCCAAGGTACGCTGACGACGAAGAGAACGACGAACACGTCGACCAGAATTCCGCGTCAATTCCGCGTCTGACCAACATCGGAGGGAGGGACGTCGGGTGGCCGTCGTCTCACATTATTAAACGTGCGTTTTCGTGAGCTCGAAAACGAAGCCGGTAACAGGTATGTTCGCGTTGAAGCTGACGTCCCCGCACAATCCTAAGAAGGCGCATCTCGTCGCCTCTGACGCCAGCGGTCTGCTCGCCGTCGCGACTGGGACGACGCACTTCGTTTCGAAAGGAAGCGATATGTACGAATTCCAACTATTGTTTCGCACGTCCTTCCTTCACGAGATCAGGAGGGCGGCGATCGCCGTTCGTTTCGGGGACGGCCGACACGACTTCGGAGTGCGCCTGGTCGACGATCATTTCTCGGACAACGAAACGTTGCACGACGACGGCGAAAACGTGCTGACTGTTATCTCTGCTAAGCGGCGTCCGCGAACTCGACTGGAGGAAGTCGGAGAGAATAGCCATCTTCTTGCAACTCGAAACGACGTGATCGAAACGCCGACGTGCCTCTTTCCGCTGTGGCAGATGCGTCCGCTGTTCTCATCCGAAGACGAGCGCCTCGAGTTCTTTCGTCGTGCACGCTTCCTCAGCGGAAAGATAGCTGCAAGGAAGTGCGTCGTCCGTCGCAGCGAGGAGGATCGTCTTCTTGCTCTCGTCTCCCTCGTACCGTCCATGATGCTTGCGACCGATCGGATGCGAATGCTGTTGACGTTGGGAATACTCCTGGACGCGTCGCTGCACGAGCCCTTCTCGGACACGTTAGAACGGTGGCGACCCTGCGTGCACGGATGTCGGCACGTCTGTCTGTACAACCCGCAGCTCGACGTGCTGTTCTTGGGAGACGGTCGATCGAAAGGAGGTTCGAGCGGCGTGGACTCTGTGTACTGGACTCGCACCGGTGCGGTCAGGTCGAACGGAAGAAGATCGATAGAAGCGGAGGTGCGGGAAGCTTCCACCAGAGAGACGTCCTTGGCGATGCCGTTCGAGATACCTCCGTTCGTGGAATTTAGAAGTTCTGGGAAGGTCGATAAAGACGCGCTCGTCGTTCGCGTGTCTCCAACGAGAGAGATGCCGAGCGACCTGATTGCGAAATCCGACGTGGCGTACTTCGACGTGTTCTCCTACTGTCTCTTATACACATCTAGATGTGTATAAGAGACAGGCACATCCAATCGTTTCACCAGACTGCCGTCGTACATCACACCCGACTTAAAAACCACCATCACCGCCACGACCGGTAAAAATATGCTTGAGTAACATTGGATGAATCTGTCCGGAAAGGAGACAAAAGAAAAAGAAAGAATGAATTTTGAAGGACACGAAAAATAAAGCAATCAAAGTTTAAAAGAAAAACAACAAAAATTGACCCTCACGTTCTGCACACGAGAAGTTTGTTTCGACGATAAAACGAGTCGATCCGATCATACCGTATTTTTCTGAAGA
>NW_022752258.1:4945-7127 GCF_011630105.1 Anneissia japonica
GTTCTGCTGCTGTTGTTGTTGCTGCTTGGCGAGAATCTCGGTAAGTTTAGAGACCACGTCGGTCATCCTGTTTTCCATTTCCGTCGGCACGGGTCGTTTCTCGGGAGGTTCGCCGATATCCCGTTCGTTTCCGCTGCGTGGAAGAGTTCGCTTTCTGCTTCCTCTGCCGTCCATCCTGTTTTCTCTTATTCTCTCTTTCATGCTCTCGAAGTAATCGTTGCACACGTTAATCGCATTCTGGTTCGTTTTGTGCAGCAGCTCCTTGTGCAGATCGAGCAGATCCGTCATCGTGGTGGCGTTCGCGAAGCAAGCGTCTCCCTCCATCTTGGGAAAGCGCGTCTTCAGCAGAGAGGACAGCTCGGCGACGTTCGTCTTGCCGGAAGTGGCGTCGCCGATCAGTTCGTTGGCGGCCTTGAACGAAGCGACGACGTCGACTTCGGACGAAGGTTCGGACCACCGTTCCGTCATCTCCTTGAAATCGTCCATTTCTCTTCCGATATTCGGAGCCGAGCTTGCCCTCGACGGTCTTCGTTAGCCGTTTCATGAAGTCCGCCAGCTGTTCCCTCCACAGATCCATCTCCCTTCTCATTTCCGTCTGCTCCTCTTTGCTGCTGTCGTCCTTGTTCTTCAGTATCGTCAGTATGGCCTCCAGCTGTTCGGGAGCCACGCTGCTGGCAAGATTCTTGACGGTCTCCGCCTCCTCGAGCAGCTTCTCGTTCGACATGTTCACTCTCGGCGCGACCTCGCTACTCGAACGCTTATATCCGAATCTCTCCGAAGCCACGCGTCTCGCGGAGATCTCGTCGTCGCAGAAAACGGCAACCTTGCCCTTTCTGTGACCCGTCTCCACCAGAGACACTTCGGTGCTCAGGGTGTGATCGGCAAGCCTGTAACCGAGGGACAGGCAGTCGAGATTCTGCGAGAACGGACTTCGCAGAAAGACGGGATCGGTGATCTCCAGCAGCACGGCCACCGCCCCTCCGTTCTCCGATCCAGGATAGGTGGCATCCCTCCACCAATCGCGAACTACTCCGATTCCTTCCGGAGATCGGATGCCCGAACCGTCCTTGCTCGCGCGGAGGTGCTTCCATCGAACGGGAAGTCCTCGGAGGCGCCATCGATCCACGACGTCCGGAGTCACGTCGTACTTGTTCGCGGCTTCGCGCTTGACGTCGGTCACGACGTATCCGACTGCGAATCTCTTCATCTCAGTCGCTTCAGATTTCTCTTTTCGTTCTTCCTCCTCACCTTAACGTAACGCATCGCTAAGGTGTACAGTTCGCCTTTCAGATGTGCGCAATCGTCCTTGTCTTCCTGTTCCACTTCGTTCGGAGTCAAGCTCAACGTTTTCTCTTTTAGGTCCACCACGGCGCGGATGTCGTCCGACATGCTGATCAGCTGAACCGTGAACCAATCCACGTGACGGACGTCGAGGAAGACGACACTACCCGGCGCGACAACGTCCCCGACGAGGGAACCGCAGAATGGCGATATGCGTTTCGCCACGAGAACGACCGTCGGAAGGAAGTCCGTTCGAAAGAACGAAGGATCGTCGTTCGGAATCGGAAACTTGACTATTTCGCAATCGCACTTGGACCCGCGAGAGAAGCACACGGTGCCCACCAACCGGGAGAAGTCGATGCAACAGTGCATCCCTTCTTCGCAGGATGACAGCAGCACTCTGAGATCCAACCCGGAAATTGTAGATTCCATAATATTTTTTCCACTTTGAATATTCGTAATAACGAAGGACTTTATTTATGTTAGTACTTTGTTGCTCATCAATAAAAGTAGAAATAAATAAACAAAAGAAAAAACAAAAAATGTATTTTGTGCCAATTTTTTTTAAAACGTGTTTACGTAATTTCGAAAGCGAATGATCTGGCTTCGATGAAACTTTCGGTTTCGAAGTCTCTCAAGTACACGTGAAACCACCCGTGATCCCTGATACACGAATTCAGCGATCTTTGATCGTATATGCAACGATCCAACAGCAAATATTCAAAGTGATGTTGGTGAAAATCCGGACCTGAAGGTCTGTCTCTTATACACATCTAGATGTGTATAAGAGACAGTTGGACGATCTTGTGAAGTCTGGCGTTCTCGTCGTTGCTCGTCCTTAGTTCGTCTATCACCTTGGCGTGCTTGCGACTAAGTTCCTCGAACCTGGCCTCCGTGACCG
>NW_022752258.1:7230-8886 GCF_011630105.1 Anneissia japonica
ACGTTTCGGGGTAACGAACTGCTGGGCGTCGTCCAAGGAACTGAGATCGTACGTGGAAGGTTTTCGTTGCATGTTTGTCACGTTCATCTAGAGAATATAAAATAACTTTGAATCGGCGTCGCATTTATAGGCGACTTCGTAAGGTACCCTTGACGTCACCGAAGAACATCATGACGTCAATATCTGTAGACGTGGGTCCTCCTGGGAGCCGCCGTTACGAGCGGTGTCTTCGGAACGTAATCTTCGAGTCCGTACGTTCGTTCGAACACCTTCTGGCGTCGTTTTATCTTCGGAGGAGATGCGAACGACGATTCGGAAATCGTCGAGCGACGATCCTCTTCGGTGATGTCCGACACCTTGTTCTCCATCTTCAACTTCGCGATGAACACGACACGTCGTCGTTGCTGTCCGTGTACCAATCCACCGGACAGATCTCGTACGGTTGCTTGGTGGGGTCCGCCCTCGTGTGGTTGGCGCTCATGTCTTTCTGCTTGTACAGTTTCCTCACCGATTCCCTGAGTCTGTCCATATCTTGCTGGCAGGACACCAGAAAGTGCCGATCTCTCCCGAGTTCGCTTTTCACGTTGAACACGTCGTCGTCGTATTCGTCGATGTCTCCGTCCAATCTGGATTGGACGAGCTTCATGCACACGACGTTGAGCCCGTCGGCGTCGTAGAACGTGACCCGGCAGGTCGGACACTCGACGCCGTTCGCTCTCGTGTCCTTGGCCCTGCTCCTTATCAACTCTCGAAGACACGAGGTGTGGAAGAGGTGAACGCCGTTCCAGTCAGGCGCTTCGTCTCGATCGACGGCTGCTTCGACGAGTTCGCGAGCTGTCGGAGCGCTTTTGCCCATCGCCATGGCGCTGCTGATTGCGGCGCAGGGAATCGCTTCCAATGAACGGCATCCGAATTCGTACATGCAGATCGCGCACGTTCCCCTCTGAAACCTGACCACATCCTCCGCGTACTCGGCACCTCCTGTCTCGTCGTACTCCATGGTTATCCGCAATCCTTCGGAGGGTATATCCAGCAGGGGGGATTCGTTCGTGGGAACCGCGTACGCGTCCTTCTCGTCGGCTTCCACCACCTCCATGGAAGGATCAGTGAGTTCGTACTTCCTCTTCGCGAAAAGCCGATTGAGGCAACCGGTTCTGTTGGAGTTGAAGAATTTGAACACGTCGGCAAATATCGAGACCACCACTCTCCTTCGTTCGTCTTCTTCCGGCAGTCTGCACACCTTGTCCACCTGTCCGAAGCAGTATCTGAACGCGGCTTCCTGTCCGGCCTTCGACAGCTTGAAATTAGATTTCGTGAAGTTGACCACGTTGTTCATCGCGTGTCCGACGGCCGTGCGATCGAACGTCGCTTCCGGATCCATCACGTCGTCGACGATCTCCTTGATGCCTTCGAATGCGTCCAACCTGTGAACCCGGATGTCGGTCGGGTTCATCAGCACCAGAGACGAAGAGGAGGGACGTCGATCGTCGTCGTCATCGTCATCGCGACCACCGTTTCGGCGTCGCGTCAAGCACCTGACGGGCACGCTGTAAGCGACCGTCGACGAACTTCCGCACGCCGATTTACCGTTTTTGCCCTCATCTTCCTCGTCGTCATCGTCGCGTTCCCCGAACTTCGAGACGAGACGATCGTCGA
>NW_022752259.1:0-672 GCF_011630105.1 Anneissia japonica
TCAATGTTCAATAATCAACGTTCAGTAATCCAATCAATGTTCAATCAACGCTTCCATTTCTTTTTCTTTTTTTTTAATTACTTTGCAAACATAGAGCTATTGTATTTGGGATTTGGTTTGACAGTTCGTCCACTTCGGGTTCTTGTTGGCTGAATCTGTGTTGGATTTTGTGGTAGTTCTTCACGAGGCTGAATTTGCATTTGTGGTTTTGGGTTGTGTATCGGCTGTGTGTCCTGGAATTGTAATGGTATATAAACAGCTTTTTGTATCGGCTTGTTTTCTGTTACAGGAAGCAGATATTTTCTGTTTCTTCTTATTTGCGTTTCACCGGTATAGACCATATATGATCTTGGCTGTTGAAGAATCTTGCTGATCGTTCCCATGCGATCATGTCCTTTCTTTGTTCTTATTCGAACTGTCTGGTTTTGTTGAAGCGCTGGGAGTGCGCTTGCCTGTGCTTTTTTGTCATAGTAGCGCTTCTGTTAGTTTCTCTTCATTTCTAATTGATTTCTTACAACTTTTGTATTGATTGGTTTTGGTGTCAGTAAGAATTTGTTTGTGTAGAGAGGATTTCTAGTTGAATGTGATAGTAGTCTTTGTGTCGGTGGTTTGAGAACATTATCTCTTGGCACATTGCGTAAGTTCAGAAGATTTTGATAGATATCTGATCCA
>NW_022752260.1:0-2337 GCF_011630105.1 Anneissia japonica
CATCAATGTGATGGGTGCACGTATGTTCCGGAATATATTGTTGAACAGCATAGGCAAATAAATAGTCGAGCGGCAGGGGAGCTAGCTACAGCTTTTGGAAACTACTACTCAACCAGCTATACCAACCATTTGATGATCCAAAAAATGTTCAGACAATCTACTATAGCAAATAGCAGTGCTATAATTTACTTTTGGACTGCTTTACCAAAAAAACCTAGGTTGATTTTTGGTTTTAGCTACAGCTAATGTTTTGATATACGTCTGCTGTTTTTTAAATAGTATTTTGATATGACAAGTATTGCACTTGTGATGCGTTGGTTGCGTTATTATAACTATAGACCTCCATGTTTTCTATCAAATAGAATACACTATGAGTTCAGTCCATGACTAATTTAGCCACACCCAGGTCAAAAGCGCTGCCAGTTACACTGTCGTATATGTTCATTAAACTAAAAAAAACAAACAAACAAACAAAAAATAAACACAAGATTATGAAATTTACCTTACACTGGGTAGAAATCCAACGGATTTTGCGTAAATGATGGTGAAAAAAATTGACAACCATGCGGAACCGTAGCTATATCAGATCACTGTTTTGCATAACGTGAAGTGTGTGACGTTGTAGGCGAAAAGTCGATAACACAACAATGAACACAAATAATACAATGTAGATGAATTCGACTTAGTTTTTATGCATTTTGTCATTACTCCAAGTTTGAGAAACCGCAATTAGGTTCTTTGAGTTCAGTGGCAGCCATATCCCTTGTATAGTAGCCAATATCTTTTTTAGCTCTTTATTTCGATCGCGGTATTTTTTTTTCATGAATCTTGGCGCCACCGAGTATGAAGCGCCGAAGGTGCCCCTACGATTAATAGAACAAGGTCGCTAAGCAGCTATTATAAAACACGATTCTTACCGTATATTATTACAATAAAATTAGTTTAATACCAATTATTTTGATTAGAATTTTGTTACTGTTACAGTTTATCACAGTGTCATTTTGTGTTTTTTTTTTCTTTTGATAACAACAACACAACGACAGAAATCGATTGGTTTGACACACGTTTCTTTTCCATTTCCATGTATAAAATATATTTTGATCATGTATATATATAAATTGTAAATTTACATTATTTTGTCATACGTTTGTTTTCTTGTTTGTTTTGCTTCATAAATGGTTACTATATAAATGTATAACAATATGCTGCATGATATGATGAGTAAAAGTATAGTAAATATAGTATTATTTTCATATTTATATTTTTCATATAAAATATGTTTTCGTTTTTTTTTTAAATTCATAACGCCGAAAAAAAATCAATCACTTTTTATTCCTAGTACTTCCATAGAAACTACCGTAACTAAAGAAATCAATATAAAATATTATAAGTCAATAGTGACGTCATCACTGTAACTCTCAATGTTATTTGCCTATTCCTCCAGCGTCCAATATTTTTTTTATTATTGGACGCTCGGCTTGATTTTTTTAAGGTTCGTGTGTAAAAAAAAAATCCTCATTTTATCTTCAATGCGAATACATCGTACACCGCGATAAAAATTGAATTGTAATTGAAAATTACTTTCGTAAAACAAGCTTAATTAGAACCCGAAGAAAGTTACTTCAAATTCAATATTAGGCCTAAGTATGAACAATTCAGGAATTCGTTGAATCAATGGGCCCTCATAAACACAACAAACGTTTAATAGAAATATTCTAGACCTATATTAAAGACTCAAGGAACAAGTGTAGATGAAGGCCTACGGTCGGTCAGACAGGCCGCCTGGGCCTCCTCCTCTATTACTAGCCTAGTTATGAAATCATCGCACGATTTTACCTGTCTGCATGCACCGACCACAAAGGACGTCAGAGACTGTATTCCCCCTCAAATGCTGAAAAACAAGCGTCAGCCTACAGTACATGAATTTAATCCCTACAGTTTCACAATTTTGAGTTCACCACCTGCAGCTTTTACAACATAATTCATACGTGACAAAATACAACCTGTATAAATTTCCCTAATTCCAAATAGCAAAGCATAGCTTAAGTCAACCAATGTGTATGTGAAAAACCGTGAAGATCAATTGTTAACATTCTAGTTCCCAGTTCAATGCATTCGGGTGTAAGCAAAGAATAAGTACGGCTAGAAACAAATAATTACATATACTGAAATATAACACTGTTAAATTATATACATAAATCATCAAAGAAAGGTAAATACAGTGTTCGAATAAAGGACATAATAATACATCGTGTAGCATAGTTCTCAACGAACCTGTAAATAAATGAATAAAGAAATTGTGTAGTAAAATGCCTCTGGCGGGACTCGCAACTGCGA
>NW_022752261.1:0-4587 GCF_011630105.1 Anneissia japonica
GCGTAAGGTAGGTACCACAGTGAGAAATGAGATTACAGTTATAAATAATTATTTAATTATTCATTTAAAAAAAAATCAATTATTTTGTTTTAAAATAGTCTGCATCAAAGAATAATCAGATCAGAATAATATCATCTGAGAGGAAATTAGGGGTGGTTTTTTTTTTGGTTTCTTGGCCATCATTTTTGCCTGTCGGTATTCTCCCAATACAAAAAATAATACTGACTCACTCAATAAAACACACTTTTGATTGAATTTTAATTCCGGTCTGGAGCCTTTTATTCTGGCTAAAATAAAATGTTGGCAAAACCGGCTTCAGGAGAATACTGTGCAGTGGATGATAAAATATTTTTTCATTAAATAATTCAATGACATTCCCAATTATGATTTTTTTATAGGTTGAAGAAGTTCTCAGGAGGCGATTCCCATATTACGAATCATCTTGGAAAGTGTTAATCCAATCAACAGTTGCCAAAATTCCTTTGTGTGAAGACGATAGGCATAATTTTTTTAAAAGTTGATCGTGATCTTTCGTTTGTGGGTATGTTAGGGAGTTAGTCATTACACTTTGATTTCTATATTTTCATACTAGTGTATTAATACTAATTTTTGACAGGTTAGTATTTGTTCGAATTAACTGTTTTAAAGAATGAATATAAATTGCACTGTAATTTTATATTGAAAATTAAACAAATCTATGTTTTAATTGAAGTATATTACATCATCATCTTGCAAAATACAGAAAAAACCTGTATGCCAAGATAGACCTGTTTTGGCCCCAGCAATTCACAGCAGGCGACATTAAAAGGGCGGTGAAAGACACAAAAAAATCATACAAGCGCCTCAATAAGGATAGGAGATGGAGCATGGCAGGAAGAGAATATCTAGAGGAGGAATTAGACTTAATAAATTATAGTAAAAGCAGTAATTTAGATAAGGTCCATGAAGATATGAAAGATGAAATGTACTTGTTAAAACAAAAAATGCACAAGATGAATGAAGAGATGGCACAGATGAAAGAGAAGTTGAGTGTAGTGAAAGGGTTGTGTGAAGAGAAAGAAGTGAAGTGTGGTGAAATGAAAAGTAAGCTAGAAGAGTTGATGATTGAAAAGAAGAAACTTGAAGAAGAAAGAAAATATAAAAATGATGAATGTAATAATTTATCTGTACTAGTAGAAGAAACAAATAAGGAGTTGAAAGGTTTAAAAAGTAGGAAGGCCTGGAAAGCATTGAATAGGAAGCAGCAGAGTATTTCAGTGAGGGAGAAGCACATACTTAAGCATCATCATCAGAAAACAATTAAATCTAGAAAAAATTCAAATGACCAGGTGACCAAGTTAGAAAGAGAGAAAGAGATGATGGAAAATGAATTGGCTGTTTTAAAGGACAGAGTAGTTGAAGGAGGTGTGAAAGAGATGAAGGATGGAAAAAGGTACAAGGATTGTGTGGAAATAAATGTGATGAGGTTGTGTGGTGAGCAAGGTGTGGCGACGCAGAAAGTGGGTGAGGTGATGGCTGGGGTTGCTGAGGATGTGTTTGGGGTAAAATTAGATAGTGTGCCATGTGCGTCGACAGCCAATAATATTATAGATAGAGGTTTTGTTTTGTGTCAGTATCAGTTAAAGGAGGCAATGAAGGAGTGTGAGAGTTGGGATTTACATGGGGATGGGACATCAAGGGGGGGAAAGAAATTTTGGGGTAAACAAATTAATTTTGACAATGACACAATGTTATCAGGGGGGTTTTCAGCTATTGCCAGTGACGATTCAAGTACATTGTTGGAGTGTGTGATGGAGTTTTTGGATGATTTATCGTATTTAGAAAATGAGGACGAGAGGGAGAATTTAAAGAAGGTGATGCTGAGTAAGTTGAGAGCTACAATGAATAACAGAGCAAGTGTGAACAAGAAATTTAATACCTTATTGAGTGAGTATAGGAGTGATGTTTGTGGTGAAACTGTTGATGCTTTGAAATATTTGTTTTGTAATGCACACTTTTTGTTGGGTCTATCAAACAAATCAGATTCATTATTAAAAGATTTTGAAAAGGGGTTAGTTCGGGCATTGGAGGTGGGGTTGGGAAGGGATGCATTTGGGAAGTTTGGAAGGTTTCAGTCAGGGGGGGAGTCTGCTACATCGAGAGTAATAAGAACAGGGTGTGATATTTTAGGGCCACGGGGGGATGAAAAGAATGGGGTTAGGCAAGAGTGGGTGGGTTATTGTTTTAAAAGGGGAATAAAATCTGTAGTTTCTTCATTTAGAATGAATAGATTTAACAATTTTTTTGAGGGTGCTGGTACTATTTATTTTCATCGGGATGACATTATTGATTTTCTAAGCAATTTTAAGGAAAAGTTGAATTTGAAGGTTGAGAGTGTATTGCATGATTGTTTAAGTTCTGAAATTATGTCTTTACTTGGAGCATTAGGATTAATTTATTTTTCAGTTACCGGTCCATTCTGGTTGCTTTTATGTGGTACGACTCAATATCTTGATTTCTTTAAGTATGTTCAGCCTATGTTAGATAAATTTAAGGTATGGTGTGATGATAGTATTTCATTAATAATTTCTGCTATTTCAATTTTTGATGATTTTAAAATGAATGTAGAGGATGAAGTTTGGATGAAGTTGAGAGAGAGTGATAGTAATGATGAAATGACAGAGAATGCTTTGAGAGTGTTGATGAAAGGTTTTGTTGAGGTGACTGAGAGACAGTTGAATGATTTTGTTGAGGGAGGAGAGTTTAGTGTAGAGCCAAGTACAGAGCTGAGAGAGAAGATGAAAAGCTGTAAGCTCACAAACCTTGTGAGTGAGTTTGAGTTTGGTGACTTAGATTTCAGCCTATTCAAACGCAGAAATGCTTCTCTTTTTTTTCATACCAATATACAAATGTTGAAGAAAAACAGGACCATTTCAAAATGGTTAAAATCAAAGCCACCAAAAGAACAGGTAAGTTATTTACAACTATGTCGTGGAAATGTAGAAATTATGAAAGAGAGACAGAAGATGCGAGAAGGAGAAGTACTGAAAAGAGTGAAAGAGAAATTAGAGGAGACAAACAAGACTAAGCATGAGGGAGAGATGAAGAAGCAAGAGAGTGATGGTGCGATTATAGAGCGGGTGTTAAGGATGAAATTAGATATTTAAGAATTTTAGGGGTTTAACATGATGAGATGAAATTTGTGGGAAAATCTGTAACAAACAAACAAACAAACCATCTTCTTCTTCATCTTCTTCTTTTGAACCTCCAGCTAAGAAACTTAAACCATTTGTTTTTAATTCTCATGGTGAGTTTGTTGCTGTGGCCTATGAACAAGATTGGTTTGTGGGTTCTGTGATAAATATTATTTCTGAGGAAGAAGCCACAGTACAATTTATGACCAGGGGAAAGGGGGGATCTTAAAGTGGCCTCTGTCCGACGACATCGATACAATTAGCTCCCGTTTTGTTTTCAAATCAAATCTTCAAGTTTTAACAACTAATGGAACAACATACCATCTTAATGACATAACATGTATTGGGTCAGCCTACAAAGATTATCATTATATTTATTTTGCTTCTAATGAAACTATTGATACAAATTTACAAATTTGTTGAATAAGGTGAGAGTCATCCAACACAACCATCAGGAGCATGGTTCAAGCTGTCTTCCATTTTTTTGTATCTAAAAAAAATAAAATAAATACAATGTTAGCCTATTTTCATTTTGATTCAAACTATGAATTTCATCCCATCATATTTAACCCCCTCTTCTAATCAATGGATTAAAAGCTTTAAAGAAAATATAATTAATTAATCACTTTATTTCAAAAATTATACGTAGACTATGCATCATGCTAGTACAATTTCTGTTAAGTCCTGCCTATTCATTAAATACTAAGAACTACAGTAGGCCTACTGTATAATAAATAAAACATTCATAATACACTTGCTGTTAAGTATTAAATTAAATTAAAACAATTCAAACCATTTCTTTCGGTCGGCAGTAAGTTTGCATGAACAACTTAAATAAACAATCGATTTAAGTCGTCAGATTGTAAATAAATTTATTCCTGGAGATGAACAAATAAAGTTTGATCTATAGAATCACGATGGCTTACATCACTTTCTTCGGAGGTTGTATCATAAATTCATACTGTCTTCTGAATATACTGTAATATATATATTCACTATTAATTTAACAGTATATATTGTCGATGATCAGTAATGATAGTGGTGGTGATTCTCTTCTTTATTGCACTGTACATACCAAAATAAAGTTGATTATTGATCAATTCAAATAAATGTTGAAAGGTATGATAACAACTTTGACTCATGTTTCAATTCTGTGTAGTATTGAGTTGAACAACACATGCATTCTTTTCACTTGATGATTCTATCTCCTCTGATGATGCAGTTTGGCCTGGCCAATGATTCTTTCTCCTGTGATGGATGTGACATATTTCAAGCAAAATTGAAAATTATGCCTGTTTATTTTCTAATTTTGAACCAATTTTAATGTAGCTTGATTTGACTGATTTAATTTATGTGAGTCTTTAAATAGTAAAACATTAACAAAAAATAACATAAATGACAAAAGGTTACAACA
>NW_022752261.1:4608-11209 GCF_011630105.1 Anneissia japonica
GACCATACTCGTGGGCCGTTATTTTAAAAACCACATTGCAGAGTGTCCCCAAAAAATAGACACATAAAACCCTATGTGATCTACCAGATTGGTGAAAATTAGATGTTTTCTATGATTATTTTTGAAGTTATGGCCCTCCAAAAATGCTCAAAATGGCAATTGATGAAAAACGCCGTTTTTTAACCATTTGACCCCCATTTTTGGCAACTTTGATGGGCCATAACTTTTGAACGGTATGTTGGATTTCATTCATTTAAACTGGAAATGTACTATTATTCAAACAAACAAACAAATAAATATATAGCAAAAGGCAAAATTGTTGTTGTCGAATATCATCGAGTCAGTAAAATACGCCCGACATAACAGTAAAATTACATACCCGCATCCTGTTGTAGTGTTCTACCATTGGTCCAAGTAAGCAGAAGTAAACCGGATTTTGAGTTATAAATTTATAGAGCTAACATGGCCAGCGAAGAAGCAGATACAGTCAGAACATTACAACTAAAGCCTTGTTTGCACTGGATTTAAAAAATGGTAAATTTAACCAGGGTAACTTTAACCAAAGTCATGGGTACATTTCACAATTGTTCGCACTTGGATTATTCACGCGGTTAGTTTTACCAAGATTTAACCTTGTGTATAAAAAAATTATTGAGGCCGCTAGTTTGTGACTTCAACTTCCGGTTTTGTTCGAGAGGTGTCAACATGGAAGAAGTTTTAACCGTGAATCACGTTTGGATTGGACTTCTTGACCAGCGTGGTTAGTTTAACCGAGACCGTGGTAAGTTTTACTGGGCAGGCTGAGGTCGGTAAAATTAACCATTCGGCTTGGTTAATTTAACCCTGAGGTAATTGTAACCGACGTTTGGATTGGATTTTTTTGGGTCAATTTAGCCAGTGACTCGGTTAATTTGACCAAATTAAGTCCAGTGCGATAGGGGCTTAAGGCGTAGAAATGGAAAGGGTCTTCTCACCAGGCAATTAAATGCCTATGAGGATGTAGAAGAAAGGCATGCAGCTTTAATAGAGTTAGTGGAGGATGAGGACACTTACGAGATGGAAGAGGAGTGGATGACAGCCTGTCAGCTTCAATACATGCAGGGAATTAAGGCAGGAAAAGGTTATATTAAAGAGTATAGTAAAGGAGAAGTCCTAGTTGATACATCTGTGGTCGTTGCTGATGAAGCCAATTTTGATGAATCCGTTGCTGATGAAGTCGTAGCCGATGAAGCAGTAGCTGGTGGGGTTGATATGTCTGTTGTGGCCGATGATAATAGTGATGGTAATATTAGTAATTCAGCGGGAGATACAAGCTCAGGTGAACAGTCTCCAGTGGAGTCCTCAAAACAAAACAGTGTGGATAATTTCACCAAGTATTTGATTAAAAAGGAGCTACTGAGCAGACTGCGAGATCTTGGGGATTTATTAAAGGAAATTCAGGGAGCACGAGATGACGGAACTTTACCAGGCCTAGATTATTTGGATACTTCGAAGGGCATTAGTAACATCGTAAATAAGTTGCCGTACTTATTGCAAGAGAAGTGGCGTACGAAAGATGCACTGTACAAACAGGAAAAGGGTGTCCCATTTCCACCGTTATTTTTTGTAGAATTCGTAAGTCAGCAGGCAAAGATTAGAAATGACCCTAGTTTTGCATCACCACAAGCCCAGGCTAACACCCGTAAACCGGCAGCTCAATCTTTCAACACATCTGCTAAAGTAGAAAAGAAACATGGATGTCAAGCATGCGGAGAAAATCACAGCATATGTACCTGCAAGTTGTTTAAGGAGATGAGCACTGAAGAAAAGCAAGCGCTTGTAAGGACAAAGAGGCTGTGCAATGGTTGCTTAAAAAGAGGACATATGTGGAGAGAATGCCGAAATAAAAGCATATGCCAAGGGAAACATCCTATTGTTTTGCATGTACATAGACGCAATCCAACATCAACAAGCAACGCACCTCAGACAGTATCATCATTCAGAGCAGAATCAAGAGATGATGCCATGTTACATTGTAATTAATAATCCCAGTGTGGGTGAAGACCAGGGGAAACCCTGAAAGGAAGGTGCTAACATACGCATTGCTAGACAACCAGTCGGATGCTTGTTTCATCACTGCTCTCTAAAGAATAAGCTATCGGCATCTGGGCCAACAGTCATCTTAAAGATCTCAACTATTTTAGAAGACACTGTGAGTTGTGAACGGATTGATGGGCTTATCATCACGGGCTGGCAAGAGAAGAAAATTATAGAGTTACTCAGTCCCAAATTCCCACTCCAGAGTCAACTAATGGCTGGGCACACTTGCAATCACTGAAAAAGTTCTTGATGCCATGCAATGGTGATATAGAAGTTGGGCTATTGATAGGTGCTAATTGTGCCAGAGCCCTGAAGCCTAGAGAGGTGGTGCCAGGCCAAGATGATGACCCTTATGCCATAAAAACATCATTAGGGTGGGGAATAGTCAGGTTAATTGGAGGTAGAAAGGAGTGCTAACTTGGACATGTTCGAGGCTGATTTTGTTGAGAGAGAAGCTGAACCAATGTCAGTCAATGACCGGAAATTTATAGAGGTCATGGATAAAGAAGTTGAGTTTGTTGACTGGACATTTCCAGTTTCCATTGCCATTCCGACTGGAGCCTTGCTTATCAGATAACAAGGAGCTAGCAATAAAAAGACTTGATCAGCTGAAACACAAGTTGAAGAGGAATACAAAATTCAGAAATGATTATGTTACATTCATGAATGGTATGCTGTCTAACTATGCGGAAGGAGTGCCAGATCACCAAAGATGTGTATAAGAGACAGGAGAGCGTCTTCCACATCATGGGGTTTACCACCCAAGAAAACCAAACAAAATAAGAGTAGTGTTTGATTGCGCAGCTCGTTACAAGGGATCCTCACTGAATGATTACCTTCTTCAAGGTCCAAATCTGATGAACAGTTTGTTGGGTGTCCTATTGAAGTTCAGGGTGGAACCAATTGCAATCGTTGGAGACATCGAAGGGATGTTCAATCAGGTTCTAGTTCGACCTTGTGATAGAGATTTCTTGAGATTTCTATGGTGGGAGGATGGCAATATAAACTCAGCACCCCAGGAATACAGGATGAAGGTTCACATTTTTGGGGCAGCATCATCTCCTGGAGTAGCAAATTATGCCTTAAAAAAGGCCGCAGATGTATATGAAAGCAAGTATGGATCTGATGCAACAGACTTTGTGAGAGCTGTGCAAGGATGCAGGATTTCGCTTGCATAAATTTGTGGCAAACAATGAAGAGGTGTTAAAATCATTACCAAGCAGTTCAGTGGCTGATGGATGCAAACAGTGGAGCACACTTCCTACAGAACGAACCCTGGGTATACTCTGGGATGCTGGTTCAGATGCCTTTCAATTTAGTTCCTGTGTTCGAGAACGCCCTTCCACTCGTAAAGGTGTCTTATCTATGGTGATCTCAATTTTTTACCCTCTAGGGTTTCTTTCACCATGTTTTGAGGAATTTTGGAATAGGTGAAGAAAGGAATATGTGTCTAATCTACAAACCAGAAGCAAGTGGAAAAAGGAGAGTAAAAATATGACGATAGGCGACGTTGTGCTTGTTATTGAAGAAAATCACCTACTGTAGGAATCATTGGTCATTTGCTAGAGTAATTGCAACGTATCCCAGTGAAGACGGTCTTGTTCGAAAGGTGCAAGTATATGTTGGATCAAAGGTCAAAATGGATCGACCTGTACACAAGTTAGTGTTGTGTGCTCTATTGGGTGTGAGCCTAGCGCCGCCCTTTTGATACGAAGTTTCTTGCTGAAGCTGACATCTGTAAGTAGTGTAGAATATGTGGAGCACTTACAGACTGTCGTTTGCAATGTCAAAAAAAAAAAAAAAAAAAAAAAAGCATTGAAAAAAAAAAAAAACCATTGATCTGAAGTCTGAAAACGGAGAAAGAAAATACAAATACAATATTGAAGAGATGACCAAAGTTCTAGCTGGGGCGAAGACGGAGGAAGATTTCAACCAAGCACTAGACTTGTTCAAAGAAACAATATACTGGAAGTGCAACAAAAGGTTAAGAGACTATTTTGAAAAAGTGTGGCTACCTGAAAAGAAGGTAAATATGCATAAGGATATAATTATTTACTCCTTCAAAAACCTGGCATATTATAATATACTCCAACAATATAGTTGCTTTAATAATTTCTAAATATATTTAAATATGACTTGTAGGTTGGTAAATGGTGTATTGACAATAATTACTTTTAATGCTTTTGGTACACTATATGGCATATGCAACAAATCCCAATTTATGGTATTAGGTTCTGAGAAGAACAATCCAAACAAGGAAATTATTCCAAACAATCATCTAGACAAACACATCTAAAATGATTATATTCCACAGAGATGGGTAAAGGCTTACCGACTTGATAGATTTCTAACATCCCTCAACAACAACAATGGTATTGAGCGCCAGAATAGAATATTGAAGTATGACTTCAAAGTAGACAGATCTATCACATCTGTTTGTCAATCAATCATTGAGGAATTTCTACCTGAATCCATGGTCAGGTAAGTGGCATATCAATACAGTTTTGTCCTCTGTCTCTGGGCCTACTGTAGCTTTAAGAATCAATATTATAAAAGAAAAAAAAAGACATGACAATCATTTCTGAAATTTACTTGCCCATTTGTAGATTTGTACAAGTGTAAATAAACAATGTTTCCATAATTATACAACGAAAAATGATAAAAACATTTCCAGTCACTGGAAGTGTTTTATTATTTGTGATTTAGTTAAGTTAAACAGAAATATGGTTCCGATTAATTACAGGCGTCGACTCCGTTCCATCGTCTATGTGGGCACATTTCATTTTATTCCGTTTATTGCAACTACCGTTCAGTTTAATTAAATTTATACGAGCTTTTGAAACGTAACTTGTTCCCATTATAAATTTAGAGAAAAGTGCTGTAGTAGATTGTGTTTATCCATCTGGTTTATCATTGTAGAAAATACTAACGAATAATTATTGTTAAACAAAGTTGAATAAACAACAATATTCAAAACATTACTAATAACTTTTTTAATTCTTTTTCCATTCATCACAACACCAACACCTAATTTTTCAACAAAATCACACAATGTATCTGTAGACAACTACAGTATATTAGAGCAGTGATTCATATCAATAATACAGTAAATGTATTACTATTAAATTAAAAAAACTCAACATTATTGAAAATTACCATATTATTCATTTATTATTGTATTCTTCTTGTATTTTTTTTTACAATAGTAATTCATATAATTTTAACCAAAATGACACAAAGTCTCAATTAATTTAGAAATTAACCAACCGATAATGCTAAAAAGAAAAAAACATCACATGACTGAAAATAATTAAACTGTAATAATAAAAATAATACTACTGTATACCTGTTATTGGAGACACTGACTCATTCTAGTTTATTTTTTGATTGTTAACAAGCAATGATTTATATCAATGAAATTGTATACCTGTATGTATGTTTTTAGTGTAGACAATAATTGTAGACAATAAATACAAAAGAAATCGTGTAGACACTATGCTTAATAGAGCTTACAAATTATCATCAACCAATGAATTATTTCTACAAGAAGTTAATGATATTGCAACTATGTTTGATAGATTACCCAGCGGAATTAATCAGCAGTATCATTAATGATTTTAAACAATCTATTGTTAATACATCTAACAATAATATTGTTACTACTAGTCAAGAAGCTATCGAGCAACCCATCAGAATTGTTCTACCATTTAAAGATCAAACTTGTTCCAACACCGTACATCTAAACAACTTAAACAGCTTAGCTGTAAGATAATGAATTTATGCCCATATTCACTAGCAGGAAGATAGGTGAAATCTTGAAATCAAAAGAAAGTAAGTTTAAGATTGGTAATGAACAATGCGTTGTTTATAAATTTCAATGTAGCTTGTGCGATGCAAGCTATGTCGGCCTACACTTGTCGACACCTTTATCAACGCATTGATGAGCACAGTAAAGGTAACATAGGAAAACATTTAAAAGATCATGATATTAGTGCTACTGAAACTGTTAATTATTCCAAGGTTTTATCTAAGTGCAAATCCAAGTTTGATTGCTTAATTACATGCTTTAGATCAAAGAACTGAAACCTACACTTCAGTCAAAGAAAAAATGTTTATCTAGTTAATCTGCTAAGGGCTAATTATTGCTTAGTTCCACCATGGAGGAAGGAAATTTAGAAGGAGATCTCTCAAGACGATTTACTAATTTTAATCCTCTGTAATCCAATTAGCGCACATTGTGCACTATGCTACAACGTTACGGTCTTCCGCTTCAGTGCAGCTGTTATCGCTCGAGTAAGTCATTGTGTATAGTCTGGCGTACCGACGTTGTCCCTGTAATATCGGACCTCTATTGACAGGGTTGGTTTGTGTGGAGTAAAGAAATGACAAACCCAGATCCATATAAGGAAATAAAATGTATGTTAGTCTTTAAGTCCATCCGTTTTTTACGGCATTTGATCAGGCTTTTAAAAACGTGCATTTTGGTACCAAGATCGTTAAAATCGCTCAACAAGAAGTATAA
>NW_022752262.1:0-699 GCF_011630105.1 Anneissia japonica
TTCCAGAGCAGTTTCGTTACACGTATTTACCATGAGCTAAAACTTGCTCGAACGGTCGACCACCCGCTGAATGCTCAGCGTGATTACCCAGTGTGGTTGGCGTTTTTTGCTCGAACGGGCCCTAAGAAACCAAGACAGATGGCACACTATGTTTGGCCTTGTGTAACAACACATGGAGTAAAAAGGATAAGCAAGGTGACATGATAAAATTACACTTAACATGTAAAATCTATAGGTGTGCAGTAATGGTCAATTGTTGTGCACTTGTATAGAGCAAATACTATAACATTTGTCTTTATGTGATTTAAGGTAGTTATACATTGTTTCTTAACTGTCATAGTAGAGAAACTATTTTGGCACGTACTGTAACAAATATTTATAGGCTAAATATAGGTGCATGTTTTCAACTAAACAAAACCAGAGCCTTGCAGGCGTCAACGTTCCTATGCATGATACACGACTTTTAGAAGTATATAAACGTGTATATATATATATATATATGTATGTATATATATATATATATATGTATATATATACACATATACGTATATATATATATATTCATATATATACATATATATACATATATATGTATATATAAGTATGTATATATATATAAGTATGTATATGTGTGTATATATATGTGTATATATGTAGATATAGAAGTATGTATATTATGTATATATATATATACGTATA
>NW_022752263.1:0-751 GCF_011630105.1 Anneissia japonica
TGACTGCAGAACTGAGGGTTTGGTTGAGAGATGTAAAGAAGTAGGCATACAGTGCAGTTTTTTTTGCAGGTTTTATATAACATTTCTATTCTTATCCACTCAGCACTGTAAATCTGAGTAGAATATTAAGCATAAGGTTGTGAGAGTAGGTTGTACGTTTCTGCGGGTTGTTTGTTTGTTTGTAACTGTATTTTTGGCGGCGATTGCCTTCCATAAGGTTGGCTAGACTAAAAGAAAGGTAAACAAGTCTCTCGTAGGACCGATCAAAATATAGAGCACAAAATTGGGAGAGTAACTACTATAACGTTTATAAACATAATAGGCCTATCTCTATAAATACGCACATACCGTAAGTCAAAATGCGACGAGCGATGTCAACAAACGACGATATTCGTTAAAGAATTCACAGCAAAAAAAATTTTTTAGGAAGACAATCTAGAGCTATTAGTTTGGCGAAATTATTTAAATATAAATTTGAAATTTATTTAAATTAGGGGAGACAATATGGTACGTGTGTGATGGAGTGTTTATGGAATACTGTGCTTCACATTCGGCAACACACTTTATTCTTGGGAAAAACGCTGAACAGTTTACAATTGTTTAGGAAGTTCGGATCTGCTTCAGCTGCTTTCATTAGTTTCTTTAGAAGTTTCTCAAACCTTCTACAATAATTTTTGCTCACATCACTGTAATATACATGGATCATTTAAATACTGTAACATTATGTGAGATGTGAGCCCTCTAGAGTTTG
>NW_022752264.1:0-594 GCF_011630105.1 Anneissia japonica
CCGTTAAGTCAGACCAGACGAGTCTTTATTTCAACTTCGAAAACATTTTTTGAAACTGGAAATAAGTTTGTGTCCACGGCCCGACGACGGACGTGTAGTACACGGACGTGGAGTACACGGACAGACGTCGAGTAGACGGACGTGGAGTACACGGACGGACGTCGAGTAGACGGACGTGGAGTACACGGACGGATAGACATCGAGTACACACACGCGTCTGGTCCTCGACTCGACTACCGTGTTCGCGTACGCCGTTAAGGGAGACAAGACGAGTTTCTATATTTCAACTTTGGAAAAATATTTTAAAACTTGAAATTATTTTAGTCCGCGACCCAACAACGGACTTCGTGTAGACGGTCGTGGAGTACACGGACGGATGTCGAGTACACACTCGCATCCGTGACCCGCCGACCGACCTCGTGTACGCGGACGTCGAGTACGCGGACGTCGAGTAGAAGTGGACGTGGAGTACACGGACGGACGTCGAGTAGACGGACATGGAGTACACGGATCTCTGGACTTAGAAATATTTTCGAATAGCTGGACTAAAAAAATTTTCGAAAATCTGTCGAGTCTGCTCTTACGTCGAGTACA
>NW_022752265.1:0-618 GCF_011630105.1 Anneissia japonica
TAAACCAAGGAGCGGAATGTCGCAACTCTTTATATATATGGCTCTGGCTAAGTATATCCAGACGCGAAAGGCGCCCTTCCTTTTCCACTAATGGAGGAAAACTTTTCCGGCCATACGATTCTGCGCTGTACAGTGTTGTTTTATTCTTTACTGATTCATGATTATGCTTTAATTGTTTAGTGTTTTATTTGGATAATAACAACGATTTCTACCGCCATCAAGGAGGTCACGTATTCACCGATGTCACTGTCTGGGTGTCTATTCCAGTTTGTTTTTATATCTAGTAAATAAAAAGTGATTGGTAAAAACTCATAATACCGGTACGGGACGTCGGTAAAGAAGTGCAAAATACAGTCATCATTATGAATTCTTGTGCTTTATTGATCCATACTATTGGTAGGCCTATTAGCTCAGGCTTTCAATGCTTTTCCAACCCATTATTATTGACATTGAATACAGCTCTAATACTCACAGTATATATTTTTTAATCACAAATTAGAACTGCATATATGTAGTTTTAAAACAATGTGCATTCACTTAAAAGTTATTTACAACACAAGTTCATGTAATTACTGTATGCCTATATAATCAATTCCCGGTTGAAAAAGTATTATATAT
>NW_022752266.1:0-1252 GCF_011630105.1 Anneissia japonica
CGAAAAACTATTTGAAAAAAGGGCATAAGCAAATTAGGAGAAATACAATATTTTCTCTACTGTCACTGTAAAAACAATAAGAATACATTAAGAACTAAAACAATAGCTTTAAAATAATGGTTAAACGCTTACAATTTATATAATTATATAATTAATATACATAGGCCTATCTTATATTTGGAAATTTTAAAGCAGCAGAGATGTAATAAAATAAAGAAAGCCTTTTTTTTCATTTTTTGACCTCATTCTTTGCAATTTAATTTAAGAAAAAAAAAATGTTTCCGCTGCGAGTGGGATTCGAACCCACGAAGGCAGAGCCTTATGGATCAAATTAAAATTCTTTAATATAAAAAATTATTACAGTACAGAAAAATAATAAATTGCAAAGAATGAGGTCAAAAATTAATTTACAATAATGTTGTCATCATTATGTTGGCAATTTAAGAAATTGCTCCCCAGTGGTATAATATAAGGTCACAATCAACGAAAAACTATTTGAAAAAAAGGGCATAAGCAATCACAATAATTCATTATTAGACCTATAGTTGTTTTTTTGAATTGTACTCCACAAATCTCAGCCGATACCTCGCACAACTCGTTAACGTCTCGTATCTATTGCCGTGACGTCATGGCTCGCTGGCTCACACTTGTGATTTCTCGCACTTGTGATCAAATAACACGCTGGCTCGCACATTGGCAACACTCTTTGGCAGTCAACTCGCCCCTAGAAAACCCGCCCTTGGAAACTTGCCCCATAAAAAAATGTACACTTCCTAGACCATGCAGTCTTCAAAATAAAAATTGTAACCTTTGGTAATCAACTACATTTTCCACATACATAGAAAATTTTGAAACTTTATTAAAAAACCTAAACCATAATTCACCACTATAGACACTTTTTGACAAAAATGAAAAAGTACGACTTTGTTACCCAATGAGAAGTGTTCTAATATAGACAATGGGTCGTGTCTCATATTATTTGTTGTATTTTTATTATTCATTATTTTCACTTGACTCGCATAAATAATTTTGTTCGAAGAACATTTATATGCAGGTGTACTTCGCAGCACTTCATTTGCAATTTGCAATTTCTAGTTGTATTATTATTAGGCCTATTCGAGTTTTCCAGAAGGATGGGTTTAGCTCCGCGAGTGGGCGCTATAACAGATTTTTACCTCCGCCAACGAATACAGATACAGATATTGTCATAAAAAAAATCTTTCCTTATTGCAAATCTACTCCAGTATAAAAA
>NW_022752267.1:0-968 GCF_011630105.1 Anneissia japonica
TGCCCAACATTTTCCAGTAGGTTTCATCGGGTTAACTCACAAGCTGATCTAGCTTAATTTTTGGGGCGGGGTATTTGGGGGTGTCTGGCAGGTATACCCCACCATTAAAATGTCTGGCGGTGTCCATTCCTGATACCTGGTACTATGCCCAACATTTTCCAGTAGGTTTAATCGGGTTAACTCACAAGCTGATCTAGCTTAATTTTGGGGTACCGGTTTTTTGCGTCTGGCACGCACCCCCAACCACTGGAAATGTCTGGCATTGACCATTCATGTTATCTTGAACTATGCCGAATATATTCTGATATGTTTCATTGGGTTAATTCACAAGTTGATCTAGCTCAATTTTTAAGGCCCTTTTTATGCCCCTCCTGACCACACCCACCACAATGGGACCGGCAGATGCCCATTCTCCTACATAGACAGGCACATAGAACATTACTATATACACAGAAATTGGTTAACTTTCCAGCTATGCTGACACCCCTGGGCTCCCGGTCTAGTAGCCTATGCACATTATAACAGTGCTTTGCCTAAAACGTCCTTCAACATTCCTTCGCTTGGCCTTTAGCCTAAACAAAGGCTACTAAATGTATAACTAAATAACTCCATGCTAAAACACTATAGTGTTATACATCTATACTAATCCGTTTTGTCTAATAATAACACAAAAATACTTTTAATTAAACTAAAAGTTAAACAATAATTAAAATACAAATCTTACCTAAAAAGAGCCAGTCGTAGATGTCGGATTAAACAAAATTCGAATTAATAAACGATGGAAATTGAATAGAGTTCTTATCGATGCGCTGCAGATGTGACAAGTAAGTAAGGAATGTGGGTATAGGTCCATGGGACCTAATTGTCACTCTTAATGAGAAAAACAGTTAAATTATTACTTTAATGGAAAAGAGCTCTGTGTATACTGGTTGCCGTATTCATTGGGGTTACATATATATATATATATA
>NW_022752268.1:0-3662 GCF_011630105.1 Anneissia japonica
ATAATGTTTTTATTTAAAAGCAGGTTTTGCATGGACGTAATTTTATTTAATATGCTGATTATTACCATTTCATTAATCAAACTATCGTAAAATTATTATTATTATTATTATTATTGTTGTTATTATTATTATTGTTATTATTATTGGATCGGATTGGATTGAATTTATTCGGTGTAAACACCAAGGATAGCCCACGAAAGTCTAGAAGAAGAAACAGAAAAACAGAATCAAATAGATGTTTTTATTTAAAAGCAGGTTTTGCATGGAAGTAATTTTATTTAATATGCTGATTATTACTATTTCAATAATCAAACTATCGAAAAAATTATTATTATTATTATTATTTGTTTATTTCTTGTTTTATGTATAGGCCTAGGCCTATATAATATATATTGTATACATTTAAAACAAAATTTTAATTGAAATTATATAGTAAGCGTCTCTTAATTTGTATACATTTAATAATTTAATTAGAAATAATTATTTAAACTAATTGTTAAACAAATATAATATAATGTTAACAATAACATAGGCTAAGCTAGACCTAATCAATTATTGATATGATAAAGGCAAATATTTAGAACATCATTAATACAGCAACTTTTTGGCACTGCGGCAGTGCCGATAGAAAACGGCAGCTTTTTGGCACTGCGGCAGTGCCGATAGAAAACAGCAGCTTTTGTTTGGCACTGTGGCAGTGCCGATAGCCACTACCGCTAATTGGGCAAAGGATAACCATGGATCTCAATGCTAAAAAGACAGTAGAAATGTTAATAAGCTGTAAAAAGAACAAATCCCATTTTGATCCTCTAACTGTCCTCGACACTAATAATAGTAATTTAATTAGTTACAAATTACTGGGTGTTATATCTGATAGCCTCTCCTGGGACTTACACATGTCGACTCAATTTTGGCCAAGGCAAACTCGAGACTGTTCTTTCTAAAACATCCCCGCCGATCTGGGCTTGACTCAGTGGATCTTTTAAAAATTGTTGTTAGTGTTATAAAACTTGTAATCGAGCATGCCATTCCTGTATGGGGAATGAGTATCACGACAGAACAAGAAAAGGAACTTGAACAAATTCAGCGCCGACCTTTAAAAATTATTGTCCCTGGGGTTGGTTACGATCAGGCCGGAGCCTCCCTAAATCTCCCTCTCTTGTCGGAACGGCGCACTCGGTTGTGCATGGAATATTTTTGTAAACTAAAGAACCCTTCCTACAGATTACATGGTCTTCTTCCCAAAGCAACTGCGGTCCCATACAGTCTTAGGGCTCCGAGGATATTCCTAAGGTAAACACCAAGCGCTCAAAAAAGTTCCTTACTAACATTGGCCTTTTTAAAAACTGGTAGATTTTTTTCCTTGTCTTGTTCTTTTGTTTTTTTTTTTTTGGGTCCTCCTAGTGATAATTTTATTTGTTTTTTTTACTGTGTATCATTGTAATTGATAACAGATAGTAATGAGATGATGATTTTTTATTTTCTTTTTCTTCAATTGGTGGTGTTCTTGTGTTTATGGGTATTCTGTTTATTTATTTATTTTTTTTAATCCTAACTGATAACAATTTATTTATTGGATTTTAGATATTTAGATTTTAGATATTTAGAATTTGCTTTGTGATTTAAATTCTGAATTATAATTATATTTTTAAACTTTTTTTTGTAAATAATGATAAATTTTAATTATATGAATGGATTTTTGACATTTAGAAATTGCCTGTTCTTCTGATTAAGATTTTTATAAAATTGTTGTAAATAGTAATTATGGATAACTGTTAATTTTTGTATAGGCCTATATATAATAATAATGATAATGATATTCTTAATTTTAATCGGCTGGTTTTTGTTTCTTTATCTATCAATGTCTTTTTATTGTGCCTGTTTGTGTTTTATTTCCTACTCTGAATATTTTGTATTATCCAATCTGTTATACGATTGCAATAAAATGAGTTATGAGTTATGAACCATGGTGGGGCTGAGGTGATATACACCCTTCATATGTGAAAGTTCCTCCCTCCCCACTCTCCCCCACCCCCACCTATATTACAAAATCTTGCATCCGCTACTAATATTTGTTTCCTCGTTAAAAACATGATTGCAAACGACGACATCTAAAATCCCACAATGCAATAGCCGACCGGGACCAAAAAAAGGGTCTTAGATTCAGAAAGCCACAGGGCATCCAGTCCCATCGTTACACCACTGTAATGGTAATGCATTATGATAATATTGATATCAATAATTAATAAATTTAGAAGTATTTAAAATTAATTACATTTCAAGATAGATCGAGTGTAAAAAGTAGGGAGAGTGAAAGTATATTACTCACGATCTTCACATAAATCTCCAGTGAAACATGATCTGCACTTGCACGATGCGATACAGGTATCAAGATCAGGAACAGGAACACACTTTCCCCCATTTTGGCAGTTTAAGTTTTGACAGAGATCAATAACTGTTTAGTATAAAAATTATTTATGAAAACATACTGACAACTCATAAGTAATATTATATTATAATTAGGACGTGTTAATGTATAAATTGCAGTGTATGGGAGTTTATAAACATGTGTGGTTAATGCAAAGGCTTTCTTGAAAGAGCAAAAAAACAATACATTATCTGATTGTTGGAAATTTCCTACTTTTTAGTATTTATACTATTACTGTAGGATTTATAGCAAACCTTCAGGCCAACTCAGACAGCGTCGTACGACGCAGCTCGACGCGATTTGCGTCGGGTCTGTTTGGGTTAAACGCAGACGGGATGGTGTGCGACGTGGGCAGTCGCGACGTAGTATTAAACATGTTTGATATTTCTCACGACCGCTCAAGACTGTCCCCGACGATGAATCGCGTCGGGCTGCGTCGTACGACGCTGTCTGAGTTGGCCTTTGAATTCGGTTGTTTTTGTAATGTTTTATAGAATTTATAGTCTTTTAAAATGCTGCGTAGGTTATTTACGCACGACCATCTTCATAAAAACTGAATATGCTATGACAGTAGGTAGTTTTCGCCGCACAACGTTAACCTTAACGGATGACGTCATAATTTATTCTTCTTGCGTTGCGGAGTATGTTAATTTCAGGATAGTTATGTGCTTGACGTACGTTAGTTAATGGTTTGCGCATGCGTATTTCGATTTCTTTATAAAAGGGGCGGAGCTATCGCGCTGCATATTGGGTATTAACTTTAAAGTTAAGGTTAACGTCGTGCGGCGAAAACTACGTAATAATATTAATTTCAATAACAACACATATAACAATAACAATATCAATATTGCTAACAATACTGCTAATAACAATAATGTACACATAATTAGTGGCGTAATGACAATTTGGTATTTCTAAAGTGCACAATGGAAACTGGATGAGCTATAATATAATAATATTTATTTTAATAACAATACTTATAACAATATCAATACTAATAACAATACTATTAATAATGTTATGCATGTTGATACTAATAATGGAGTTGCTGACACCTCTAAAATTAGAAGTATATAAAATTTATTACATATCATGATAAAACGAATGTGAGAAATAGAAGAAATAGAGAGCTAAAATATTCTCTTATATACTCATAATCTTGACAATCTCCAGGGAAATATGGTCTGCATGTACATGATGCGGTACATTTATCAAGATCAGGAACACACGTTCC
>NW_022752268.1:5697-7121 GCF_011630105.1 Anneissia japonica
ATAATAATAATAATAATAATAATAATAATAATAATAATAATAATAATAATAATAATAATAATAATAATAATAATAATAATAATAATGTCATCTTATTAGGCGCACGTATCCATCTATTGGTAGAGCTGCTCGGGGCGCCGTTTTCCACCTGCAGAGTGTTAGATGTAGCCTTCTTCTGCATTATTATTTGAATTAATTAATTTTATTTAAATTATTTATTTATCTTTATGTATATTAATTTATGACAGACCTGACATGGACGGGAAAGATAGGCAAAATAAAATGCAAATACTCTTCGGGGTCACCATCCATCACCACCCTTTCGCATTCCCATATTATCAATATGGTTTTTTTTATTAGCGTCACCAATCAATCTAAGTTATTACCTCTTTTTTGTCAAATTGACCGGATACTGATTTAAAAAATATAAATTAACAGTGAAATTTATAGGAATATTAACTGAGAACAATTAAATTAGTATTTTTCATTAATGTTGATTGAATTCTTTGTACTATGTTTTATTAAATGCAATATATTAGCCTAGTTTTTCTAATTGTCCAGAATCTTCAATAGTGCATCCACCTACATTTGTAATGTTAGTTGATTTTTATCTATTATATATTCACCAGTTCTGTATTTTGGTAAGTGTTCTACTTTTTGGCGTTGATTTGAAAAGTACGAGATTTAATTTCAAATAATCGCACGATTTTTACCTGTCTGTTGCACTGACCAAAAAGTCAGTGACTGTATTCTCTCTCGAATGCTTTAACAAATGTTTATTTCTTCGACGAATGTATCAAAATAGCATTACAAACACGTTCTTCTAACACAATACAAATTACAATACAGTAATTATTCATCGTATCCGTACTGCACTGCTGATGATGTATAGTTAACGCGTACTGCAGGAGCACAAATCAGCATACGCACAGCTAAGTGCAAATACGTATACAATACTGATCATTGCATACAGTATGTTGCTTATCACAAGAAAGTGGGTGGGGGAGGCGAACAAGGAGATTCCAGAAAGTGAACAAACTCACTCACTCTCTTAGTTGTTCTTCCACAACACTGTGGCTAAAATTACAATTCACAAAAAAAAGATAATAAATTGCTAACATTAGTATACATTTTCTATATTGTTATGCCAACAAAATACAGAATTTATTTGCACAAAATCGAAATGTCGTTATTACTATGTTGTGTGATACCACTCCCAACACAGATAACTGAACTCCAGACTCCTGAGTCATAACACCTAGGCCTAGTTACTGCGCCAAAGTATGATTTTCTTTTATAAACAAAAAGCTAAACAAATGATGGTAATACTTTGAGGTGTTCTATGGGACCATTGTGTTTATGGAGGGTCATAGTAGACATAAATGTGAATATGGAATGGAGAAGCTATTTCGAACCGACGTATA
>NW_022752268.1:7505-16506 GCF_011630105.1 Anneissia japonica
CAACTGATGTTATTACAAGGAAAACTTAAGCATATCATTAATTGAGAAGCAGATTAGCGGTGATTAAAAGGGTCTATTGTCTAGATGGTATATTGTTTATCTATGGATTAGTAATCATTGGTTTCTCAGGGGCGTACGGTGAAAAATCTAAGGGGGGGGGGTCGAAACGAAAGCGCAGGGGGAAAGCTGAACTCGGAGCAATTTAGCGAAGCTTTCAGAATTCGCGGGGTGCGTTATTTGTGGGTGAAGCGAGCAAATAGGCTGGGGCTAGGGGACCGCTAAAGGGGAAAAATTTACGTTTTTACGTTCTAGTGCATTAAGTTCAATACCAAGTCTGACAAAATAGGCCTAATTGTAAACGTAGTTTTTGGGCAACCAGACTATATTCACTCAATATACCGTACCACCAGCCTATTGGATTGCGGAACTCCTGAATACGGGCCTGTGAGCATTTCAGATTAAAGAATTTAAAAACAAAATGTTTTTTTTTCTTTTTCGTGGGATCGTCCCACTTTTACTTAAAAAAAAAAATAAAGTTATAAATGTATATACTGCATTGAAAAATAAACAATGATAATTAGGGAACATATAATTACTTAAAGTAACATTTTGTATGCGTTTATTTCTTAACGTTTTCCTTTCAATTTTATATTTTAATATATTTCTTTAACTTAGTTTTTTTTCATCGTTTTCCTTTCAATTTTATATTTTAATATATTTCTTTAACTTAATTTTTCTTCATCGTTTTTCTCAATAACTAATACTTAAACTACGCTTTAAATACTAAAGGTAATTTAACTTACCTAATATTTACATACAAAAATAAATAGCTCTTTATTTAAAGATCAAATTGTTATCATTAATTTTTCGATGCGTCCTGCATCGTTTTGAGTCTTCTCTGAGTTCCTTTTCATTTATTTTTCTTCTTCTCTCTTTATTTGGAATTTTTTATTCCCGAAAAAATAATCTACAGTATTCAACTACCTCACGAGAAAAAATTGCTCTCATCAAATAATTACATTGCCTTCGGTTTTGCGTTGCGCGCGAATAGATTATTTTGCTGCACGGAAAACACGCAGCTACAGATAACAATAATGGCAGAGTGCAATGATCAAAATATTAAAAGGAAGGGCCACCAAACATTTCTTAGGCGAAGGATAATTTATTTTGATATTAACTACCTTCATGTTAGGCGCAGTTTAATTATGCTAGATTAAAAAAAAAATTATATTTAAAGGGCACTTTCTTTAAAAAGGGTGGGGGGTCGACCGCACCCATCAACCCCCCCCCCCCACGGTACGCCCCTGTTTCTTAGCAGGAATTTCCTCCTGTGCCTACAAGTGGATATTAATTCATTTCTGCAGTTGAGAGAACTTACCTCAGGATGAAAAATAATTAGAAACTTTTCAAGTAGGCATAGATTGCATCGTTTTATAGTATTAGAGTACGGTCTACATTGTTTTATAATTTTCCATTTTATGGTATATTGCGTCTTAGTGTCTTTCAATGACCAAATGTATTTACTTAGTTCAGTACTATTTCTGTATTTAGCATTACGGAATGAGTTAGTATGGTTTCTATATCTAGTTTTAAATGTATTTTCAGTAAGACCGAAGTAAGTTTCTTCATTCTTGTTGTCGACTCTTGTTACTGTAGCTTGATAGACAATCCATTCAGTGAGTCATTTACGGGATAGTGGGCATTCGCTCTTTTGGCGACAGATACATGCAGGGATACTCTTCTGAGGTTCCTTAGACAATATAGATTTGTTGTGTGAATTTATACACTATTCATGCTCGGCATGCAGCTGTAGCTGAGTTTCAATGTGTTCCTATTAAATAGCTTTATAAGCTCGTGCTCGTGCGGAAAGCATTAATCCACTATTTTATTATGTAGAAATTTGTGGCCTATATTGGTAGCGACGTTGGCGCTGTACGGGGGTTAAACCATATGACATTTCGGCTGCGCGATCGTTTTGACTTTGTCGGTAGAGGCTTAAAATTCAATTTGTAGTCGTAGCCGCTTTTGTGGAGGGCCTCTTGATACGTTGGAGCAGCTGTATCGAACGATTCCTTACCAGACGAGATGTTGGATAGTCTCCTATTGATGGCTTCTGGTATGTTATGAATTATTGACGGTGGGTGGTTGCTTTGTTGATGGATGTAAAGGGGGGTATTGTTTGGTTTGGAAAATGGTTTGAATGTTCCGGTTCTTAAATCTAGGGTTATGTCCAGGTAATCACTGATTTTTTGTTGGCTTCTATGGTGAGATGTAGATTGTTGTCCCGAAATACCTTGCATATGTGTTTTTTAATACACTCAATCTTTCTCGGTGACACGTCAAATGCGGCTAGACCGTCATCTCTGTATAGACCGATTTTGTTGCCATATGTCGGTGTTAGCTGGGATAGTAGATACGATCCGACTAGCTCGCAAATTTCTGCACCGTCGAAACATACGATAAAAGTTTGTAGTCTTGTCAGCAGCAATAAGTAGTTGATCGTCATTTCTGATGTTTGCGGAATCACGCGATAATTTTTTCTGGAACTCGTTGCTAGTATCCTTGAATTCGATGTTCTGAATAAGGCTAAGCATTTTGTTTTCAAATTCGTTTAGTTGCTTGATGGGGCTCGGTGAATTAGTGGTTTTGAATCCAAAAGTTTCCCTTTCTGATTGATCGGATGGGTTCAAAAAGTAAAAGGTTTTCCATCGTACTCGTCGTAGAAATGATTCAGTCTTCTCAATCAAACATTTTAAGTAGACCTTTAATTGGTTGTGCAATAGGGATGTTCTTAATAGAGTACCGTATCCAAGTTTTATGGGTTCCATATTGATCCGAAGAGTGCTCGACAATTATACATATGTATATGTATGATATGTAGGCAAAGTTCCGGCCCAGTGGAAGCGTTCAATTGTTATACCCATACCAAAAAACTCCTGCATCAATTGAAAATGTGCGCCCAATCTCACTTATTGTTCAGTTCGCAAAACTAGCCGAAGGTGTTATTGCTAAGTGGACGATGGCAGATTTAGTGCATCATTTTGATCGCAAACATTTGGTAACAGGAAAGGTCCCTCTACAGTTCATTGCCAAATAGGTATTTTACATCAACTCTATTAAAACTCTGATAATCTGAAATCTTTATCTATCATAGCACTAACAGACTTTAGCAAAGCATTTGATAGGGTAGACCACAATATTGCAATTGAAAATTTACTGTCCCTTGGTGTGAACCTATCATGTGTATTGTGAATTTCGAACTTTCTCTAAGATCGAAGGCAATTTGTCCGATAAACTTCTACCACATCTGATTGGATGGAATTACATGCTTGTGTCCCGCAAGGAACAAAATTAGGCCCCATAATTTATCTTACCTTAATTAATGATGATTGTTTAGATATTGGAAATTTTATTACCCACTTAAATATGTGGAATATATTACCCTAGTTGAGTGCAGAAGGAGAAGTGATATATCAGGCCTTCGGTATGTCCTTAATTCCCTTAGTGATTGGTCAACAAACAATCAAATGAAACTTAACCCAACTAAGCGTTCTACCACGGAAATATGTTTCATGCGATCTCCCCCACAACAACAACAACTGATCGTTGCTGCATGGTCAATCTGATTGGTTTGTCAAATAATTAAATCAAGAACTGATAATTTAAAAGTAAATTTTAATTAAAATTAATATTTAACATTGAAATTCTTTTTGCTTTTTTTTTAATGTAAATAATGAATTTTCTAAATCTAAATTTATCCCGTGTTAATAATATTGATGAAATAATTTTATAGTAATAATATTTTGATGTTTTTTATTGAATGTCTATTACGTAACTTTGATATCCTGTAAATAATATTGATGAAATCATTTTAATTTAATTATATATTGATGTTTTTTTAATTGAATGTATAATGTAATTTTGATATTTTGTATTTTTTTGTGATATTCTGCTGGCTTGTTTTTGTTCTTTTTATATACATATGTTTGTAAATACCATCGCAATACAGCTCTGCTGCAATGATGTATTTTTTATATTACGAGAAATAATTGTTGTATTACCGTATATTGTTGATATGAATTATTGGTAAGATTTTTAAGGTACATGAGAGTGCAATTTCCGGGCACCCAGAGGTCCATATTCTCAAAATTTTCGCACCTCAGCCCTCGGGCTGACGTGGTGGACTCTCAAGCGCCCATGGGCACAGCTCATGAAGGAAGGGATAAACGTCCAGGAGTGGCCCAGGTTTTAACGAAAGAGCGCTGCACAGCCAGAGTACATTTTATTTTATACAAGATACCTGTATCTCTGCCCACAAACATCTGAATTACCCATGTTACTCGACTCTAGTGCGCGTGCCTTTATTATAATTTGAGAACTATGAGAAAAAGCGTGCAAAGATAAGATTGGGTTTCGGCACATGAAGTAATATTTTCTATGGTACATCACAGCGATTAATTAGATCGATGATGATTAATTTTACTGTATAAGGCTGTCATATCCGGCAATCTAGCGGTACAATTTACCCAAATTTTACCACCTCAGCCGTGTGGACTCGCATTTTTGAAGTAAGTATTAAAGTAAATACATCAAAGGCAATGTTTTTAAGTTATATTTTCTATGGTAACGTACATCACACATACTAATTAGACCTCTATGGTTGCCGATAAAAGATCATGAGAATTTGTTGGCGCTTCATTTTGACTATATTATAATGATGATGTGATGATGATGAATTTTTGCTATTTAAAAGTGTCATTTCAGGTCATCTTGCGGTACCTCAGCCCCACATGTTTGGGGCTGAGGTGAATGTGGCCAAACGGCTTTGAGGTAGGTCCAATATATTAAATACACCAAAGAAAGTGTTTCTTTAGTTTTATTTTCTATGGTACATCACTCGTATTAATTAGATCTCCGCCCTGTTGTTGCCGAAAATCCCTAATTAAAGATCATGAGAAATTTGCTGACACTTCATCTAGACTAAAAAATGATGGTGTGATAATGGTGAATTTTACTGTAGAAAAGTGTCATTTTTGGCCATCTAAAGGTATTATTTCCTCAAGTTTTCTCACCTCGGCCCCAACATCAAGAGAATGTTTTTCAGTTTTATGTGTACATTACACATACTATCTCTGTGGCTGCCGAAAATCGCTGATAATTTTGACTATATATATATATATATGGCTGTTGTGATTGTCAAAAGTCACATTGGCTATTAATTTAGGTTCTGCAGAGAGTAAGGAAAGAAAATATGGTTTTAAAACAGTATGCAGTTTATTATGAATAATTATTTATTATGAATTTAAAATAATTTCCTTTCAATATAGAAAAACTCCATAAACTATTAACGATGTAAATTAACCAAAGAAACAGAATCAATTAATATAAACATAATAATATTAATAATAATAATAATAATAATCATGATAATAATAATAATAAGTATTATGATTTTTATTATACTATGTAAAATATTACATATATTTAATTTAGACACACATGTAAAAATAAAATATAATAAGATAGTATGAATATTATGGTCTATGAGACCATTGAGTTTATGTTTACTGAGTTGTTTTTTCTTGTTGTTAAGCGCATTGATGCTTTTGCGAAATGCTCTATAAAAGAACTTAATCGGATAACTAAATAAAGTGTTATAATGCTATGAGTGTGTTAATAATGTAATATAAGTACCCAGTGTACGCGACAGTAAAATATATTATACAGACTCAAACTTACCTTGAATGCATTCGAAAGAAATGTCCAAGTACTTGTAGGTATCGGGACAGGGATTATAACCACCAAGAAAACTTGAGTTTGCGATCAGAGAACACTCGTTGCGACAATTGCATTTGTCAGCAATAACGTCCAGCGCATTATCCGACATACCACAATTAGTATTATCAGTGTCTTTAGATGTATCATCGCAAAGTACACTTTCGTGACGACCAAATGTTGCAGATTTTACGTGTATGAATTGACTTCCACAGCGACTTAGGGTTTTGCTTGTACCCTCACATATTATTCTTCTGTCTATTGATAGGTAAATTATAAAAACAGAAAAAACATACATTTATTTTGTTTTTAATATTATAGACCTATTCATTAATTCAATCATTAATTAAATATTTAATTCACCTATTCATTCAATAAACCATTCATATATTAATCCATTTTGTTCATTTGTTTGTTTATAATTTACAGATTCAATCATCCATGAATTAATATATTTATTTTAATTTAATATCAATACACCAATGAATCATCCGTCCACCCATCAATCAATCTATCATTCATTCTATCCATTTATTAATCAGTTTATCTTCCTTCCATGCATACATCGACCCATTTTTTCTTTTATACATCTCTTGCTCTTCCCCACTATGTCCATCCTGCTTTGTTTCTTTCCTTTTCTGATGTCCGCCGCCATGTTGTCTTAGGCCTTCCTCTCTTTCTCTTTCCTTTGGGTGCCCATGTCATAGCAATGTTAGTCATTTCCATGGTGCTGTCTTAGTATATGACCAATCAATTTCCATTTTCTGTTTCTGACTTCATAACTCACTGATCGCATCTCTATTTTTGCCATTAATTCTTCATTTATTTTATCTTCCCATCTTATTTTTAAAATTCTTCTCAGGCATTTATTTTGGAATATGTCAATTTGTCTTTCATTCATCTTTGTCATCTTATACGTTTCACAACCGTACAACAGCACTGGTTTTACGAGCGTCTTAAACAGCTTTATCTAGTAAACAGCTATTTCTTACAGTTTTTCTGCTAATATTACTGCAATTCCATATTTGCTTGAGTTTGATAAATGATGTTCTTGCTTTAGTGATTCTATGTTGCATGTCAACTGTCCCTCCTTCTTTTGGTATTTCTGCTCCAAGGTACGAGAATTTGTCTACATCTTCTATTTTTTCTCCATTCATTTTCATGTCATTTTCCCGAGCATTGATTCGCATGACCTTGGTCTTCTTTACGTTTACTTTGAGCCCCACTCTCCCAGCTTCTTTAACCATTTTTTTCTGATTTGGTCTGTATTTGGTTTTGTGTACTTGACATCAGGACGATATCGTCAGCAAAGTCAAAGTCATCCACTGAGTTTGGTTGCATGTTTCCATCTTATACAGTTTTCGCCATTTCCCACTGTTCTTTTCATAACCCAATCTACTACTAGTAGGAATAGGAACCCAGACATGTTGCATCCTTGCTTCACTCCCGTTTTTATTTTGGACCAATCTGTCTCCTTGGTCGATTATTGCACACTCGAAGCCACTGTACAATGCTCTAACTATGTTTGTTATTTTTTCAGGTATCCTATATTTCTTCATAATGATCCATAGGCCTTCTCTCTGTATGGAATCGAAGGCGTTTTTAAAGTGACGAAATTAAGATATATTGTTGCCTGCCATTCATGAACTTGTTCAATAATGTTCTTTATGATAAAGATGTGTTCCTCTGCCTCGCCTAAAGCCAGCTTGTTCTTTCCTCAATCTATCATCAATTCCGTTCCTGATTTGTTCATATAGAAAATAAAAAGAAATAAGAGAAGTTTTCACACTAGCAAGAATTCGATAACGATTTATCGTGTATACGATAAAAAAATAATTTGACAAATTAAATCAAAAGACGTCATAATTATTATCGTTTTTACGACTACGATTTTATTGTCTTCCCATGATTATGACGTCATTTGATTTGTGAATTTTTTTCCTAATATGAAATTTCTCTTATTTCCTTTATTTTCTATATGAACAATTGCTTTTAATGTTCAAATAATTCCATTTGCCTTCTGATAAATATATTTTAGATGAATTTTCTTTGAAAATAGGCCAACAGTAACATTTCTTACTACACAGTCATTTTTCTGTTGAAAAAAATTGAATCCGCCACTGGGTACTTCAGCAGATGGAGAATCTATACCACCACAGCCCCACCATGGTTGGAGCTGAGGTAACAAAATGTGTTATTATGGTACCTCCAGAAGGCCGGAAATTACACTCCCATAATTAAAATTTGAATATAATTTTCAATATATCTCCATTTAAAAAAATTGATCAATTTAGCCTCCCCCTCCCCCTTGAACGCGTCACAGATTTCTGAACAAAGTGGAAGTCGAGATTGCTTCCACGACCTCAATGAATTATTAATCCTGAGTGTTATCCTTGAGAAGGGTTCCCCGGCGGAAACTTCACTTTTCCCCCGATGGATAAAAATTACCCTTCTATCCCGTAGTAAAATATTTTATAGAATTCTATAGAGGTTTAAGAGTTTTAATAGAATTCTATAGAAAATTTATCCAAGAATAATTTCTCTATATAAAACCTATCCATTCTCTATAGAGATAGTTCTATAGAAATACAATTCTATAGAACAATGATCCAAGACTTTGTCTCTATACAAGACCAATTCATGCTCTATAGAGATAGTGCTATAGAAATATAATTCTATATAGATAATTATTTCGAGGAAAGAATGTATATACTTTTTATAGAAAGAGTTCTAATTAAATTTTATACAATTTCTAGATTTCATTATATATTTTCTCTTCAGATTTTTAAAATATAGTGTTTGTCTAATTTTCTTTTAGATATATTTTCTGTACAATTTTAAAAGATTTTCGATAAAATTGTTTATAAAGTATTTAGATATATAATTAAATGTATAGAATAAATAATATACAATTTCTATAGAATTATAAATTGATTTTTTTATGGAATTAATTATTTTTTACATCGTAATTGGGGATAAACTTCTATATACATTCTATATATGTTTTAAAGAACGTGTTGGCAGATTTCATGGGAAATACCATAGATTCCTTTGTATGTACCGTATTGTATTGAATTTTATTTTATAAATTTATGAAAACATTTTAAACGATTCTTGAATTTTAAAATTATCTGGATTTTATCAAAATTACCTATTTGCACTTTATCCCAAATCATGAATCGATTTCATGTCATGTCGTCATATAGCCGTCGGAAATTTTTGCAAG
>NW_022752268.1:16521-22607 GCF_011630105.1 Anneissia japonica
GTGGTCCGATCATTAGTCAGAGCGGGGGGGGGGGGAGATACTTAACAATTTTGGCTGTAAAAAGACCCGCAACCCCTATCCACGTATACAAGATTTTAAAATTAAAATTAGTGGGGTCTGAGAGCATCTACTCCAGACCAACGATAGTTGTTGAACAACATTTTTTGCAACTCTTAATTAATCCCCAGAAATAGATGCTGACAACGTGTAGGGCCGCTAGCCCCCTCCCGCAAGGGGCAGCCATAAGAAATAAAGTTAGCATGGAGATAGAGTCTATATTGGAAATATCGTACTTCTGGATGCCTGGAAATAGAAGCTGGCAAGCTGCCACCACCCATTCCCATCTGGACACGGAATGTGGTAGCATTGACCAAATTTAAATTCGTAGGACTATTTTACATCTTGGAAAATAATGTTATTAGGTCTACTGCGAATGATATATTGTTCAAGATTTAATTAAGTTGCTTATTTCTAAATGAATAATTAAGTGCAAGAAACACGAATGTCATATATAATGCAAGGAATAACAATTACTATACTGTAGTTATATTTACATGACGTGAAGGGTATTGTGAAATATGCAATCAAGTACAAGTGCAAGAAACACGAATGTATATATAATTCAAGGAATAACAAATATACAATTAAATAAAACATGTTCTATAAATAAACATGATACAATATGCTATTAATTAACTTTGGAAATACAGTATAGGCCTATGGCTACACAAACAACGTAGAGTTTCGAGAAACATACTGCTGGAACAAGTTTAATTACACTTACCAAATTCAACCTGAAGCAAAATAAATTATTTATCACGCTTTAGTTGACTTGTACTATCACTGGAATAGTTAAAACATGTTTTAATTAAATCCTGTGTTTCCCTCTAGTAGACACTCTAATATTAGGCAATAAATTTATGGCATACTAATACTAATATACTAATATGGAGCACTAACATTCAAGGGCTATCCAGTTATTTTTTAAACGAGTGGAGGGCCCAATGTTGTTGAATATGGCTGGTTTTACATGGATGGGTACAGAGGTTACCGCGGAAACTTTGTTTACCTGGATACCAGAAAAAATATGAAATAATGATAATAATAATAATAATATTAATAATAATAATAATAATAATAATAAATATTATTATTATTAACTACAGTAAATACACTAATAATAATTATAGATATAATAATAATAATAATAATAATAATAATAATAATAAGAATAAGAATAATAACAGGTCAATGTATAAGGCACAAATAAACAAGGTGTAAGCACCAAATAATAATAATAATAATGACATTGCAGCGTTCGTAAAATGTTTGTCATTGGTGCTGGGAACAGTCACAAAAGTGAGGGGGGGCAGGCCCCCAGTAGAAAAAGTGGGTGGGCCAATGGCCCCCTGGCCCCCCCCCCCCCCGAATTAGATCTTCCGCCGCCTTTGAAACGAGACACAGAGGAGAGTGTAAACTTGAGTGGACAACAACTCAAAACGTGGATGGTGAACTTATCGAAAAAAAGTTTTAAATAAAGGATGAAACCAGCCTATTGGCTAATTACCTTAATTTTGCAGTAGTACCGGTATACACAAAAAAGAAGCCCATGGAAGAGATATGGCGGGAAATGGGCTTTCCCGAATTCATAAGTGTCTTATAATGACTATAATGACTTTCAAGTTCTTCAAAATTAAAGGTTTTCCTCCTTGAAAACGGTCAGGAAATTTTTTCTCATTCTTCTTACAGTAAATAAGCCTATTATTATGCGCACCAGCATACATACTTTGCATACATAACAATAGGTCGAGAAGCGGATCACCAATGATCTCTGACAATAACAAGAGGTGATCCGCTTGTGAAGCGGATCACCAATTACAGACAGCCAAAAGACTGTATATATGAGTGTATTACAATATTTGCTTAAAAAAAAACCCAAACAAACAAAACACCAAAATTCAAGAAATTAACCACACAAACAAATAAAAGAAACAATGGATAAAAAGCACAGCTCGGTCGGGGACTGGATAAACACTCTTTCCCCTCCCTCTCATTCTTCCCTCTTTCTTTTTATGCATTTTTTTCCCACCATGCAAAAATCTCCATAGACATTTTCTACAAAAATCCCCCCTCCGGTTCCGCTGGCAATGGTATTAAAAGATATATTTCCGGGAAAGTGTCCCCTCAGGGGTGGCGCCAGGATTTGCCCGACGAAGGGACCGAGGTCCCCGACGGCAGGGGGGGGGGGGGAGGCGATGCCCCGACGAGGGGTCAGATTTCTCCGACGAAAGCAAAGTGGGCGTGGTCGAGCTTCGATTAGAAGGAATTTGTAAGTGGTCCAGGGGGCGAAGCCCCCGAAAAGTTTGACAATTTAGGGGTTTCAAAGGCTTATTTAATCGATTTTGGAGTCCATTAAAATGTAGAAAATAAATATAATTTTTTTTTCTCCCCGAAGAATTGTACTTTTTCTACACCTTTTTTCCACCCCGCCGCTGGCGCCACCCCTGTGTACCTTAAATAGGGGTGTCAAAAAAGAGGGGTTCTACTTTATAACAACAAACATCAAAACCATACTATATAAAGACAAGTTAGCACTTAACACATGATACTGTACACGATTCTGACGATCGATAATAATGTACATGATGTTAGGCCTAGTACGGAATTGAGTACTTTATCAGCTAATAAAGAAGCACCGTTTGCTACGGTATAACATGTAGTTACTGCGTCAAAATATGAATTTATATAAACGAAAAACAAATTATGGTAATACTTTGAGTTGTTCTATGAGACCATTGAGTTTATGGAGGGTCATAGTAGACATAACTGTTAATATGGAATGGAGGAGATAATTTCGACTCTACGTATAGGTGTTCTGACAATATAGTGCAGTAAAACATATACCGGTAAGTATAAATAAATAGGCCTACATAATGTAAACATATTATATTTCATAGTTTCGACCCTTATAAGTATATGTTTTTTAATAATATGGTTCAATAAAACATATATAAGATGTGTATAAGAGACAGCCTATAGATAGGAATAGTAAGAATACCTGATAGTAATTAACAACAAAAACAAACAAAAATAATAAAATACGATGAAAAAAAAGAAACAAGATTAGATGAAAAAAGACAGATTAGGATCAAGATGTATTCACGGTTCAAAATTAACATTCAAACAAAAGTTTAGGGGTGAAATCAATATATTTGTAGAAAATTTAAAGTTTTAAAACATCTAGATGTGTATAAGAGACAGATATTATGAATTTAAAATAGCTTCCCTTCAATATAGAAAAATTCCATAAACTATTAACGATATAAATTACCTAGAGAAACAGAATCAATTAATATAATAATAATAATAATAATAATAATAATAATAATAATAATAATAATAATAATAATAAATAAATAAATAATAATAATAATATGTAAAATGTTATATATATGATTACATTTAATTTATTCACACAATATGTGCAAACAACGATAAAAAAATAATTTTAAGAACCAAAACAAATGACATCATAATCATAGGTAAACAAAATCGTTTGTACTACTACGATTTATCTTTTTTCCATAATTATGACGTTATTTGATTTGATTTGTGAAATGGTAATTTTTGTTATTGTATACATGATCTATCGTGCTAGTGTAAAACTTCTCTTACTTTTTTTTATTTTTTATATGAACAATAGCTTTTTAGCGTTTTGTCGTTGATCGTAATCGTCATAGTGTAAACAGGCCTTTAGCCTACAAAACCACTGTAAATGGTTGCTTATACTCTAACATCGTATTACAGACGCATACTCTCAAATTGGAGTTTTGGGTTTTAAACAAGATTGATTTTGGACAACGATACACAATCTTGGAGTTTCTTCATTGCAAATACTCTAAAAACTATTTCATACACTTGAAATTTAGCGTAGGTCTACTCTACACAAACAAAAACAAAACTCATTTTTTTAAATTTTCATGAAGGAAGTTACTGCATCCTAGTCAAATAGGCCTACACCAAAATGAGAGTTTCTGCATAATAATAATTATGATGGTAATGATTATACTAATATGATAATGGGTTGATGATGATGATGACTACAATTGTGATAAAAGTGATGATGATAATAATCAGTGATGATAATCGTGATAAAATTATGATGATAATCGTGATAATTATATAAATAAAGTTAAACTTACAAAGTATAGCTTTACCCACTGGGAAATACGTAAGTAGCGAAATAAAAAGCAATATCCACTTCCACACTATCATACCCATATTGAAGTTAGTATTTTAAACTTCGAACGTATCTTGTTCTAATAAGCATACAGTTTAAATTTCATACTTTTTATACACAGAATCGCTACGACGATCTAATCCTTAGTTGTTAAAATATTAGAATGGTGCCATGAAGTAAGTATTAACGAAGTACAATACCATCCCGAAATCGTTTCAGATTCAGTCTTATATTTGCTATGGAGGTAAAATCTAGTAGGCCTAATAATTTATGTGGTTAAAGCTGTTATGTTTAATGAAAAGGTGCTGCATAATTAATATGTACTATAATACGATTACTACATTAAATATCGTACTAGTAACACGACAAAAAACTAAATTAATTAAACAACAGGATGACAACCACAACATAACAATAGATCTTTATTAATTATTAAGTGATTGATGATTAAATTTATGCTAATTATGCTATTGAGTGTGAATTCACCAATAATCATCAGCGTCACAGAACCGAATATTTTAGGGCTCGATGTATGCTGTTCTTATTATTTGCCTCGTGCCCTTGCCTGTCCGAAAGAAAGGTGAAGGGTAGGCAATAGCGCATGTCGGTGTGTGTGTGTGTGTGGGGGTGGGGTGAGTGTCCTTCCAGGCGCATAACTCAAAAACTACTGGGAGAAGCAGATGTTATTATTTGAATTAAGATTCACATAATTTCTAGAAGATAGACACCTAATGCATTAATCAGTCTAGTCTAATGTTGTCTATGTGTCGCTGTCCTCATCACCGTCTTTCATAAGAGCTGTCGATTGATTCAACTGCATCATTAACCAAAACAAGCTAGCATAAATAACTGTAACAGTTGTTATTTCACATCACCGACACGCATGTATTCTATAAGACGATCACCTTAATGCTAGAGTTTTACTCTAGATAACGGAATTCACTTTAGCCAAAATTACGATTGCTTTACTTAGTTAATCCAATGGCTAGATGAATCTATGATATGCGAAAAGAGAGATTGACATTTTACTGTTATGTTGATAGAATTAGACTCAGTAAAAGCCTGCGTCCATATTGCGGGTATAACGCGATATAAACGTGATATGATAAAATTATGAAATATCTTTACAAATGTTTTACTCGCCAAAATGGACGCTATCTGGCAATTTATCATGATGTCTTCATTATTCCCATTATATTTAACGAGAGTGAAGAGTAACTTTAGCCAAGTTTTTGCTACATTTCATATCCATAAAGTTATGTATGACTAAAAACATAAATTTATTTTACCTATACCCCATCTTAATTAGTTTAAAATAGGGTATTTTAGGCCAAAATTTCAAGTTGGTACAAACAAATAAAAAAAAATTACCCAAGCCCAAGGGACGGGTATTTTTCGGAGACACTATAGTGTATGCTGATTTAGAAAACCAAAAATAAATTGATAATTGACAAGGCTCCGATCAGTATGCCTATGCTTCTCATCACCATAATAAATCTATTTCTTTAGACCAAAAGTTTCATTAAATTTGTTTCGGAAAATATTGGCTTTATCATGTACAATTAATGTACGCCGTAATTTTTACAATAATCATGTTTTAAACACAGTCATTTAAATAAATAAACGACTGCAAATCAATTTATTGAACATACATTATTTATTATATGTTTAACTTGTGATTACAAAATTAGACTTTCCAAATTCTCTTAAATTTCCACAACATAAATTATTTTCGTATGAAATTAATGATTGAAATCAATTTTTTACGATATAATGACTTATTAAAAGTTGATAACCTATACTATTGCCGTATTGCCGTATATTCTCTCTTATAAGGCGACCTCCG
>NW_022752268.1:22631-25310 GCF_011630105.1 Anneissia japonica
TTAAAATTATAACGTAATATGAACGCTGTCTCTTATACACATCTAGATGTGTATAAGAGACAGGTATTCTACCCAGCAATTTGGTGGTCAAAATTGTCGCGGATAATCCAGATGGAAAGGTAATTAGACTAGTGTCCGAGCGGTTTTAGAAAGTGTGTACCGGTGAATTAACTGGTAAATCGCACGGATATTTTTTCGCTCGAACGGGCCCTAAGTCTCGTCTATACGCGAGTATATACGGTATAAAAAGGTACTTCCTGGCTAATCCTATTTTCGGCACTATACTGCATTGGAGATGCCCTAGGGGTGAGCGATTGATCCTGATGTTAGTGGGGTGGAGAGAGGTGGAGTCTCTGGGTGACTGTTTGACCGATTTGTAGCCCGTGTTTTGAGAAGGCCGAGGTTTAAAACATAACGATTATACAACTTGGCCACTGAACATATGGGCATGCGATACTTTTTAATTCACAGTCACATTTGTATTTATTTATTTTTTTTTTGTGGTGGGATCTTCACAAATGTTACTGAAGATGATTTCTGATATAGAAAGTTAGTGTAGGAGGCCTGTAAAAATGAAAAATCTAGGCCAAAAAGCTTGATCGTTTCTACTGGGTGCTAATTTCTGTTACATCGCCATTTTAGAAGCGCTTTCACACGATGGTCGTCATAATTACTATTGCCATATTTATCATCGTCGGCATCAAACATTGTCGTATCACTATTATGAATAAATAATATATTGTCAGCTATTATTATTTGCTGTCGTTCCTACTATTATTCCGTCAGTAAAAATATCATGTCACCGTGAATGTTTCGAGTAGGTTTAATCCTAAAACTCCCGTGGTGCGGCCAGTATTAATGCGAAGTAAAACCAGGCTCACGTAAATGATCGGAATGGTTATAGGTGGACAAATATTTTTTGAAAATTGTGTAGTTCTACACATTCGATTTAACTTTTTTAGCGCTCGGTAAAATAGTTCTGACACAGATTTGTTAAATAGTTGATGGTTTTTTGGTTTTTTTTTTGTTTTTTTTTTCACGACGTTTTAGTATATCAATGAAGCTAGAACTATCGAATTCAGCGATAGATCCAAGTTAATAAATTCAGTTAATGTACATTACTAATAAAGTTATCACAACTACTAAAATAAAACAAGAAATGCGAAAAGCAAAATCTAACTGAAAGTTGAATTTTGTTATAGAGGGTGGTAAGCACGAAATTACCGTTGTGTCAAATGTAATTAAGACGCAAGACGTGTAGCCTACATTGTAATCAACAAGAGCCATGGTTAAACCACCCAATAGACAAAGAATAAATAAATAAATAAATAAAGGAACAAAATTCATTAGGCCTAAGTTATGCTAGGATACTAACCTAATCTATTGGGCTTCAATTCAACATCATATCCGAACGGATCTTATAAACTATATAACAAAATCCTTGAATTAGAATGGAGGGCGGTATACTGATTTCTCAATACTTTTAAATAATTGGAAGACATCCTAATGCATTGAGTATCAGAACTAAACCTTCGTAATATCAATGTTGACGTGTAAATATGTAATGATGTCCGGTTCGGTCGCGCACCAGTCCGGCCGCTAGACGGTTAAAACGGTTATTGTATGGAGCGCCGAGTAGTGTAATCAGAGCGTAAATTAGATAACACAGTGCAACGTTGGTCGCAGGTTAGGGGGTATATTGTACAGGGAAATCATCTGTAATAAAATCAAATTGTTGAAATACAGAGTATAGATAAAAATGTATTGTTTGTTTTTACTTCTACTTAAAAGAACACAATACTGTTTAAATATGTAAATTAGTACATTTTTATTAAGATTGATTGTTTTACGAAGTAATTTTAATAGCATAATTTTTAGTTAAGAAGTGTTTTACATTTATTTTATCCTGCAAAAAAAATCTAATTTCTAAGTTAAAACTTTATTACTTGGAAGAAATGTTATTTAACTAAAGCTGTAACTTATCAAGAAACTTGATTTGTATTTTGGAATAAAATATATAATATAATTAATTAATCCTGCATTATACTTATTATATGTACTGGCCCGGCAATAAAAGACAATATTGAAATCCAGTGGTATAACCGTGTTCACTTTTCATTCGTTGAACATTTATTGGTAACTGCAAAAACAACAAGCAATAGATGCTAATAAGACATAACCCAAAATTAGTACAAGATGTATAAAATGCAGTACTAAATATATCAAGGATATATGCATGTACCCTATCTTTCTTACATAAACTGTGCTGTCCTCTCAAGACGTATCCAAGATTACTGGCTATATCCAAGATCACTGGCTATCCAGCTGCAAATAATTCAATAATCAAAGTCATGGATGGTACAGAAATTATCTCTAAAATATAATCACATAGCTGGGTGATGCAACAATTTCCAAGAGGATACAAAATAGCCATTACCTTTTTTTTTTATAAACATTATAAAAACAAAGCTAGGCTAACACAACCTGAAAGTTTACTGCCTTAGGTCAAAGGTCACATCTTTGCTCACACAGCGTGCGGGCTCCTACATAAGGTTCATGCATAGTGTATCAAAAACTAGGCTAGACATGCTCATATAGAGTCGTGCCATAATACGCACAAATATCAATAATCAATACTAAGCTAGAGTACAGCATTATCTCTAGCACATAAACATATAG
>NW_022752269.1:0-829 GCF_011630105.1 Anneissia japonica
GTTATGATACTGAAGATTACTGTATTTGTTTCTTTCTCACTGCCTAAAACACTGTCAGTTTTCTTTTCTTTTTTTTTAAACTTTAACAATAATAAACATCATCGTAATATTACAATTTTAAATGATTATATCTTTGCTTTTTTTTTAATCATATTATTTTTTCATTTTCTATCATTCCTTATCATTTTAAAATATTTTAGTATCAATGAATAACACTGTATAACAACAATAACAGTTTTCAACATTTCAAGAGAATTCTCAAATTCTAGTAAAACTAAAAACAACTCATCAATATGAACTGTGACTTCTTAATCCTTAACAATCATAAAATCTTTTGGGTTTTTCCCTCTCTCTTACTGGTCTGTTTTGAATATTTTCACAATTGGTTACACTGTCATCTTTCTCTGTGTCAATTTGCTTATGTTGTTCAAATGTATTTGTCTTACTGTTATCACAAATAACTTCATCATTATCCATTTGTTTCAGATTATTTTTTGGTATTTTGTTACCATTTTCTTCGTCTACTCTTTCATTATAAGATTGAACATGTGTCGAATTTCTTTTATATCTTATACCTTGTGGTGACTCAACCACTACACTATTTCCCCTTTTCTCTATTACTTTAAATGGTTCTGTGTGATATGGTGTACTCATTTTGTCTCCCTGTGTCTTTTTAACTAAAACCTTATCTCCTTCACACATCTCTCTCGCTTTCGCACCTCTTTTCTCATCAATGTATAATTTGTTTTTTAATTTTGATACATCGTCGCGATCTGAAACATCTTCATCATGTACAGTATTATCCTCCAATTCTGGTAATTTTGTTCGC
>NW_022752270.1:0-1126 GCF_011630105.1 Anneissia japonica
CATCGTATCCTTCTAAAATACTCCCTCTGCAAACCCTATCAGGATTGTTGTGCCAGGTCCCTGACAACCGAGAGTCGGCCCCTTGAGTCAGACCCCCTGTCTACAAATTTCTGGAGCCACAATTGGCATGTGTGTATAATTGTAGATTATTATTAATTTGTTTATTTCCTTCATTATTTTTTTTTCTTTTATAAATTTATGAATTTATCATAGGTATGCTAATAAAACGTTTTAACTGCGAGGCCTATTTAATTGACTTTTAATTGCTGATAGCCAATTGATTTACATATTAAAACAAAAAGAATCATTTAACTACAATAAGCCGCTATTTCTTATACGAATACATAGTAAGAGACTGTTCCAACATGAATGTTATGCTGTGGTTAATGTTTTACATACTGCTTTTATTTTATTTTTGACAAAGTGGGTTTCAGCGCAAACTGGGTTTCAACAAACTGAAATTCGTAGTTTTTGATTCAGCAAACTGGCATTCGGCAAACTTTGTTTTGGAAAAGTGAACTTCCCTTTCTCGAGACATCGATATTACAGACAATTACACCCCGGCTTTCTTTCGTAAAGGAAAACGTAGCTTCTGTAATCACAAACTGAGTTTGTTGAAACTTTCAGCAACTTTGGAGTTTTAGATGTTCTGTTACAAATTGTCTGAAGAACAAGAGTATGACTTACTGCTGCTTGGAGTTAAGGAGAAAAGTGTAAATCAAGCAAGTAACATGTTCAATAGAAAGTTTTGCAGAGACAAGATCACTGATATATCATTGTTGCCACCATGTTAGCAGAATCTCAAGCTTCAGATACTTAGCAAACTTAATCGTTCAAGAATGAAAATAAGCAGAGGTAAATTACTGTCAATAAAAATAGTTGATGGAACAGACGGAATAAACAAATTCCCGTGGAAGTCCAAGAATTGTTCATACGATAAACGAAGACTTTCAGATTGCAGCGATAAAGGTGATACCTGAAGATTATTGTTCAACATAGTTAAACACAACAAGACAAATATGTAGTAAATGAATTGATGCCTTCTTCATACATGAAAATTTTGGTAGTTGTCTGGAATGCCTTGTATAGCACACAGAAATAATGAAAAACAACCGGATATTTGTAA
>NW_022752271.1:0-1267 GCF_011630105.1 Anneissia japonica
ATATATTAAAAATAGGTAGGTGGTCGGTATAAAGTATACCATTGTGGTTAGGGAATTCAGTTTAATTGGTTATTATGTTATCAAGCAAGGATGCAGTTGAAGATGTCATTCTAGTTGGACGATGGATGGGGCAGGTAGGAATTACTAAACAAAGAATTTATAAGATTGTAGGCGTGGTTATTGGAATCATATTTAAGGTCAATATTAAAATCATCCAGAAGAAAAACAATTTTATTTTCACTTGCTAGATTACTAAGTATTAATTCAATCTTTTCTAAAAAAAAACTATTTGGATCTAAAGAAGGGGCTCGGTATATTGTACCAACAACAATATTTTTCATTGATTTTTGCTCACTTTCAATAAACAATGAGTCGCATATGGATTGATCAATAAATAAATCATGTCTTTCTTTGAAAGAAAGTTCAGTACGAATAAACATGACCATGCCACCACCAGCTTTTAACTGCCTGTGTTTGTTTAGCAATAAAAGAGTAATTGGGAATTTGAATAAGTGGACTGTCATGCTTAAGTCAGCTCTCAGAGATTGAAATTAAGTCAAAATTAAAATTTAAGGATTTAAGTAAGGTGTTTATTGAATCAAAATTGCGGTGAAGACTTCTTGCATTAAAATGTATTAAAGAAAAACTTTTATATTTATTTATATTTTTAAGTTGGCTTGAGAATTCAGATGGGTAAATGTAGTTGGATATAAAATCATTGTCAAAAAAGAATTTGTAAGTTTGGGTCGATATCGGTATTGTGGTTATTATTTACAGAAAATGGGTTAAAGATCTTGGAACATGGTATTTTCTGTAGAGGGTGCTCTCGACTCGGTTTCAGACGCGAATCTTCATTAGTTTCCGGTAGCCGCTTTGTGAAAACGTCAGAAGAGGAACGAAGTTTCTTCGCGCGAATCACAATCGTTGTTTGTACATGGTAGAACGAAGCTTTTGTATGGAAAGAGAACAATAAAATGCCGAAACGATGTGTTATTATGGGATGCAGCAATGTAATCAAAGATGGCATAAGCTTGCACGTATTTCCCAAAGACCCAGTTGCTTTTAGAAAGTGGGAAAATTGTGTACAGGTAAAGAGAAGTCACTGGAAAGGTAGCCCGTACTCGTGTACAATTATGTTCTGACCACTCTGACGACTGAACAATTAATATAGAGAATCCGGTGAAAATCGGGCTTGGATTTGGAAATAGTTAGGCCTATGTCTATCAATTTGCTATTGTTTGTATATAATTTTATTCTTCATAAGTTA